>NC_091956.1:24334996-24483090 GCF_031021105.1 Erythrolamprus reginae | reverse complement strand
GACATCCATTGGTGGAAAGCAAAAGATAAATATGGGTAAGGAATGAAATGATCTATTTAACTTAAGTATAGGCAGAAATACTTTACATATTATATACAATATGCATAAATGCATTATTATTGTCCTTGATAATATTTTATTGTGGTTTTCATACCACTATAGTACACTTTAAAAGGGACGCGGTGGCTCAGTGACTAAGACGTTAAGCTTGTTGATCAGAAAGGTCGGCATTTTGCTGGTTCGAATCCTTACCGCCGCATAACGGAGTGAGCTGCCCTTATTTGCCCCAGCTTCTGCCAATGTAGCTGTTCAAAAGCATGTAAACATGCAAGTAGAAAAATAGGAACCATATTTATTTATTGATTGATTGATTGATTGATTGATTTGTATGCTGCCCTCTCCATAGACTCGGGGCGGCTAACAACAATGATAAAAACAGCATGTAACAATCCAATCCAATACTAAAATAACTAAAAAAAACCTTATTATAAAACCAAACATACATACAAAAACATACCATGCATAAATTGTATAGGCCTAGGGGCAAAGAATATCTCAGTTCCCCCATGCCTGACGGCAGAGGTGGGTTTTAAGAAGCTTACGAAAGGCGAGGAGGGTGGGACCAATTCTAATCTCTGGGGGGAGTTGGTTCCAAAGGGCCGGGGCCGCCACAGAGAAGGCTCTTCCCCTGACATTGTTTAGTTGACGGGACCCGGAGAAGGCCCACTCTGTGGGACCTAACTGGTCGCTGGTATTCGTGCAGCAGAAGGCGGTCCCTGAGATAATCTGGTCCGGTGCCATGAAGGGCTTTATAGGTCATAACCAACACTTTGAATTGTGAGCGGAAACTGATCGGCATCCAATGCAGACTGTGGAGTGTTGGTGTAACATGGGCATACCTGGGGAAGCCCATGACTGCTTTCGCAGCTGCATTCTGCACGATCTGAAGTTTCCGAACACTTTTCAAAGGTAGCCCCATGTAGAGAGCATTACAGTAGTCGAGCCTCGAGGTGATGAGGGCATGAGTGACTGTGAGCAGCGACTCCCGGTCCAAATAGGGACCGGGAGACCAAATAGGTGGGAAAGTAACAGCGTTCCGTTTACCTTTACCTATGGTACGAGGGTTATCTGGAAAGTAAGGTTGCAAGGCACGTAGCTCTCATGGGGAATGTTCATGGGGGAAATTGCTATTACTATCATGTAGCAGGAAGCCAGCAGAAGAGAACGAGCAGTGCCATTGGTCAGTAGATCATTGACTGGTGTTGTGGTGAAGGTTAGAGATGAGCGTCCTCATTCTGTCTCCCTCCAAATGCGAAGTGCGCACTGTAATACGCTACCTGAATGCTAAGCGCATGAATGCTGCTGCGATGGGTGCCCAGAAAGCTTACCGAAGTGCAAAAAAATCGACAGAGTTGGTGCCGCCCGAGAATTTCTTGACCATTTTGAGATTGAAGGTGAGGCTGTTCTCAACTGTAATGTGACAGGAGATGAAACTTGGGCTTATCACCCTACTCCAGAGAGCAAACGTCAATCAATGCAGTGGCACCATACCCATTCTCCTTCAGCCCCAAAATTCAAAACTCAGCAATTGGCAAGAAAAATCTTGGGCACCCATAGCGCACAAATCTTGGGCACCTATTGCAGCAACATCACCATGGGAATGCTGCAACAGTTATAAGTATGAAAAACCATTGTGCCACTTTTTTCAATGCCTTTGAAACTCTGAATAGTCATTAAATGAACTGTTGCAATAATACATGCATTAGAATAGAATAGAACAGAACAGAATTTAGAATAGAATTCTTTATTGGCCAAGTGTGATTGGACACACAAGGAATTCGTCTTTGGTGCATATGGTCTCAGTGTACATAAAAGAGAAGAGACATTTGTCAAGAATCATGGGGTACAACACTTAATGATTGTTATAGGGTACAAATAAATAAACGGGAAACAATAAAAATCTTAAAGATACAGGCAACAAGTTACAGTCATACAGTCATAAGTGGGAGGAGATGGGTGATAGGAATGATGAGAAAAAACTAGTAGTAATAATAGTGCAGACTTAGTAAATAGTTTGACAGTGTTGAGGGAATTATTTGTTTAGCAGAGTGATGGCATTTGGGAAAAAATGTTCTTGTATTGTTCCATTTTATCACTCTAGAAACCAAGGATACATTCCAAGCAATTATGTAACAGGAAAGAAGTCCAACAGCCTTGAACAATATGAGTAAGTAAATATTTAAATAGCAAATATGATTTTGCGTATTTTGACCATTTCATGGAAAATAACTGTTGAATCAAATACCGTATTTTTCCGACTGTAAGATGCACCAGTATATAAGATTAGAAAGTGGTAAGTAAGAAAAAAGGTTTTTTCCTTCCCAGCCACCAGAAAGCACTGTGCAGGCCTCCCAAACTTTCTGCGCACCCCATTTTTTTCCTAAAACAGACCTTTTTTCACCCATTTTTGCAAAACATTGGGCACACAGAGGATTTGGGAAGCCTGCAGTGTGCTCCTGGGGGGCCTGGGGAAAGGCAAGAATGCCCCCATTTTTGCCAAAAAAGGGTCCATTTTTCACTCTCTTTTTTTTTTTGCAAAAATGGGGTGTGCAGAAGGTTTGGGAGACCTGTAGAGTACTCCTAGGGAAAGGCAAAAACACCTTTCTTTTGGGGGGAAATTACCCGTTTTCACCCTTTTTTGCAAAAATACGGCACACAGAGAGTTTTGAAGCCCCATTGTTTAAAAAAATGAAGGTGTTTTTGCCTTCCCCGAGACCCCAGGAGCAGTACAGGCCTCCCAAGCCCTCTGTGCATCCAATTTTTGTGAAAAACAGGCCCATATTTTGCAAACATGGGACGCGGGTTGGGGCTCCGAGAGGTCAAAAATGATTGTATTCGGTGTATAAGATGCAACAACATTTCCGCCTCTTTTGGGGCGGAGGAAAGGTGTGTCTTATACTCTGAAAAATACCAAAATAATGTATTTTGCGTTCAAATCTAAAGACCTAGTAAAAAGGCACAAGCATGCAAAAGTAGCATTTATATATAACACGCTAAATTGTTACTGGTTTCCTCTTTTAGGTGGTACTGCAGAAATCTGAACAGAAGTCAGGCAGAGCAACTTCTCAGAAATGAGGTGGGCCTGCTATTATTTTGATGAAAGAAAAGGGAAAAAAGGAATGACATTGCCATAGGGGAATACTAAAGGCCACCTAACCAAACAGAGGAAATAGATATATTTTTTGCTAGTCAGTTAACTAAGGTATGTAAGGAAGAATAGAAATGGGGGACTTTAACTACCCTGACATCATCTGGGAGACAAACTCTGCACCTAGTTGGAAGATCAAATGGATTCCTGCCAATATTGGAGGGCCTGCCACAAAGAAGAGTGGGGTCAACCAATTGTCCAAAGCACCTGATCAATGGATGGAAACTAATCAAGGAGAGAACAAACTTAGATCTTAGGAGAAATTTCCTGAAAGAACAATTAAATAGTGGGATGATTTGTCTCCAGAAGTTGTAGGTGCTCCAACACTGGAGGTTTTTAAGAAGATGCTGGACAGCCCTTTGCCTAAAATGGTATAGGACCGTGATGGCGAACCTATGGCATGCAGAGCCATATCAGAGGTTCCCTATTTCAGCTCCAGCACGAAAGGCCGTTTTGCCATTTGGGAGCTTCAAGGAAGCTTCCCTGAAGCCCTGGAGTGCAAAAAACCAGCCCAACGAACAAACCGGAAGTTCAGAAAACGCACTTTTGGTTTGCCCATTGTGCTGGTTTTTGTACTCTGGAGGGTTCAGGGAAGCTTCCTGAAGCTCCAGAGTGCAAAAACAGCTCAATGTGTATATAAACCAGAAGTACAATTTTCCGAACTTCCAGTTTGCCCATTTGGCCCTTTTTTTCACGTCCCAGGCTTCAGTGAGGCCTGTGCACATGCATGAGGGCAGCGCAGAGGGGGTGTACATATGTGTGGGGGAGGGGAGGGATGTGGGCACATGCACGCATGCTAGCACACCCACACACACCCTTTTGGCCTGCAAACAAAAAAAGATTTGTCATCACTGGTATGAGCCGCCCCGAGTTTTCGGAGAAGGGCGGCATACAAATATTATTATTATTATTATTATTATTGTTGTTATTGTTATTGTTATTGTTATTATTGTTATTGTTATTATTGTTATTATTGTTATTATTTTTGTTATTATCATCATCATCATCAATAATAATAATAATAATAATAAGTTTTTGGAGAGGGGCGGCATATAAATCCAATAAATCTAATCTAATAATAATAATAATAAGCCCGAAAAAGTGGTCGAAATTGAGCAAGCAAAACTACTGTGGGACTTCCGACTTCCGACTGACCGAATTCTGAAACATAACACACCAGATATCCTGACTGATTGTGGAGAAAAAGAAAGTATGGATCATCAACATCGCAATCCCAGGGGACAGCAGAATTGAGGAGAAGCAGCTAGAGAAATTAGTGAAATCTGAAGATCTAAAAATCGAGCTGCAACGACTCTGGCATAAGCCAGTGAAAGTGGTCCCAGTGGTATTTGGCACGCTGGGCGCAGTGCGAAAGAATCTCAGCGGACATTTGAAAACAATCGGAATTGACAAAATCTCCATCTGTCAATTGCAAAAGGTCGCTTTACTGGGATCAGCAAACATTTGCCACTACATCACGCAGTCCTAGGTGCTTGGGAAGTGCCCGACTGGTGATGAAATATGAAATCCAGCATAGTGATCTCGTTTGCTGTGTTGCATTGATATAATAATAATAATAATAATAATAATAATAATAATAATAATAATAATAATAATAATAATGTCTCCTACTTGAGCAGTGGGTTGGACTAAAAGACCTCTGAGGCCCCTTTCAACTCTGTTATTCTGCTCTGTTATTATTATTTGATGCTTCTAACTAAAACCCGATGTAAAACACTGATCAAATGCTCAGTGTTCATCAGGGCTACGCAAAACATTTGAAAGAGGAGCATTGCGAAGTATGCTAGAATGTCCCAAGCACCGCTTTTTGGAGCTTTAAAACAGCCTTGTTCTCTGAAAGATTCACAGAAGTACTTTGGGAAATATCCTTGAGTGGGTGTGTAACAGCCAAATTTTAACTCTGATTTTTTTTTTTCACTTCAAGAGTGTCCTTACACTTCAAAGAGAGGTGCTTTGTTCCTAATAGCATTTCCTCTTGGGGAAACAGCTTATCAAGACAGAGCCAGCATTTATCATGGTGGAAGTCCCTTGCAATTGAAATGCCCAGGGATGAGTTCCTACCTGGATGGTGTGTGTGCGTGTGTTCTGGTAGCGAAAATGGAGCTGTGAGCACAGCTCTGGGGGACTGGCGGGTGCGCACATGCATCGGAGTGAGATTTGGCTTCTGTGCATGTGCAGAAATCAAAATTTCACAAGAGGACGCACGGGCGTGCAAGATTTCGGTGATTTTTCCCACATGCACGGAAACAAAAAAACCCCAAAATCTCACACGTCCATGCATCTTCTCGCGAGATTTGTTTCCTGCGCATGCGCAGAAGCCAAATCTCACTCCGACACGTGCGTATGCGCTGGACACACATACACACGCCAGCCAGTTACCCAACAACTGCACCAGTAGCGCAAGTAAGCAGAATCCCCTGCCTGGAAATGCCCTATAAGTTTCATAAGTAAATTGTGACTTTTGCAAATCACACAACAAAGAATTGGGGTTGGTTTCTAATAAAAGTTTCCATTCTTTTTCTTGGGTTTTAGGATAAAGAAGGAGGGTTTATGGTGAGGGACTCCAGTCAACCAGGTTTATATACAGTATCACTTTACGCAAAATTTGGAGGGTAAGTTTCTGAACCTTGTACTTTTAAAATATATTATTTTGATTTTACAGAGATCTGGTCTTATTAAAAAAAACATTCTCTTGAGGCTCCATTTATTGAAACAGCAACAAAGCAAATTCCATTAAATAAAATGCCATTTAGAATAGAATAGAATAGAATAGAATTTTATTGGCCAAGTATGATTGGACACACAAGGAATTTGTCTTGGTGCATATGCTCTCATTTGACATTGAAATGACAGTTGCCACTATTAGACTAAATTTGATAATCTCCTAAATTCCTAGCAATCAGGACCAAATATAAAGAACTTGGAATGAATTAACCTTTCTCACATGTGGGCAAACATGTTCAACTTTCAGTTTTCAAAAATTCCTTTTTTTATCCATGTAGCTGTAATTACCTTGCTAGTATTAAGGTTTCATGCCAGTATATAAAGCTTCTCCATATTTTTTATTAACATTTTGTTGACTGCAAAAATATTTCTGAATATTTGCTTATTTTGAGTTAGGGCATTCAAAGATATTAATACAGCAGTACCCGATTTATCTTGAGCTATATCCAAAATATTAATTAATCATTCAGAATATGAGTGTTCATTTGTTGGTAATAAATCCAGACTAAATAATACATGGTGAACATTGTATTTTTGTAGGGGAAGAGCTGTGTTAGTTTATATAACCAAAAAAATCAGGACTCCGTTAGAAACTTTTATTAAAAACGTAACGTTTTAGAACATTTGCTGAAAAGCACCTGATGAAATAAGCTGTAGTTCATAAGACTCATTTTAATAAAAGTGTCAATCAGATTCATTCTGGCATAGTTCCCTCTAAGCTGAGCAGTGAGCAATTGCTCACTTAAAAATCATCATCAACTCAGAGTTTTCCAAACCTGCCCAGAAGCCGAGAGGGAAAGAGTAAGAGGGAAGGAGAGAGAGAGGAAGAGAGAGAAACAAATAGAAAAAAGAGAGGAAGGAAAAGAGAAAGAAAAAGAATGGGAGTAAGGAAGAGAGAAAGAAAATCAAAATCTAGTTTGAAACTAGCTCAACTATTTAAGTGGCATTTTGATATTGATAGAGTTGCCCTATTATGAGCTCACTGTTATAGACACACAGTACAGTATTTTATTTTGAAATTCTCTGAGGCAAAACAGGGTGGGTTTTTTGTTTGTTTGTTTGTTTGTTTGTTTATTTGTTTATTTATTTATTATTTGTGTGCCGCCCAGTCCCGAAGGGACTGCCGCTCAGACACTATACTTTTCCGCTCACCCCCCCCCAAAAAAAAATTAGAGGGAACACTGCATTCTGGTATTACTATACATTCTGCAAATGCTGATTCAACAAAATGGTTAATATATTAGAATCTAGGTATTCAAGTTATGGCACTGGTTTTTCCAACCTATAATTAGTAGATTTTTTTTTCCTGGTAATTACTTCCTATCTGGAAATAAGTTTTATAAACAGGTAGCCCTCTACTCATGACCACAATTGAGCCCAAAGTGTTTTGTTAAGTGAAACATTCGTTAAATGACTTTTTCACCATTTTACAACCTTTCTTGCCACAGTTGTTAAGTGAATCAATGCAGTTGATACGTTAGTAACATGGTTGATAATCTGGATTCTGGTTTCCCCATTGAATCTGCCATTTGCAAAAGGAGATAGCAGTAGCACTTATATACTGCTTTACAACCCTCTCTAAGCAGTTTACAGAGTCAGCATATTGCCCCCCAACAATCTGGGTCCTCATTTTACCCACCTAGGAAGGATGGAAGGCTGAGTCAACTTTGAGTCAGTGGGACTTGAACTGCTGAACTGTTGGCAATCATCAGTGAGCAGAAGTAGCCTCCAGTACTGCACTCTAACCATTGTGCCACCATGGTGTATGATCACATGAGCCTGGGAGACTGCAACCATCATTAATATTAGCCAGTTGCCAAGTGTCTGAATTTCAATCACGTGACCATATTGATGCTCCAATGGAGATAAGTGTGGAAAAATGGACATAAGTCACATTTTGCAGTGCTATTGTAACTTTGAATGGTCACTAAACAAACTGTTGTAAGTTGAGGACTACCTCTATTCCAGGAGTGGGTTCAGGCTTACCTTGCTGCCAGTTCGCTTACTGATACGCGGTGCGGGTGCGCCACGCAGGCACAATGCTAAAAACTCATCTTCTGCGCATGCACAGAAACAAAAAACCCGGGTTCTGCGCATGCGCAGAAGCAAAAAACAAGAGGGTGGCATCTTTGGTGCCATCAAGAGAACCAGTATGGGGACCTGGGTCACTGCTGGTTCGGCAAGCAGGGGAAAATTCCCGCTATTGGTTCTATAGAACTGGTTTGAACTGACAGGAACCCCCCTCTACTCTATTCCTTATTCATTTTGTCCTTTTAAAAGTACAGTAGTACCTCTAGATATGAGCTGCTCCACATGCGAGTATTCCAAGATACGAGCCACGAGCTCAAATTCGGGATACGAGCCGAGCGTCCACTAGGTGGCGCAAGAATCCTTGCTTCTGGTTATCTCGGAGGGGAAAAACAAAGTCTAAAGCCATTTGTTCCAGATACAAGTTGTTCGACATACGAGCTCCATTCTGGAACGAATTAAACTCGTATCTAGAGGTACTACTGTATATGTAAGAGAAGACTCAAATAGAACGATGGGCCTAGTTTTCAACTTAAAGAAATATGCCTGCTATTTAATGTAGACTTTGATCCTTTTGGTAGGTTTCAGAAATCTTGGTAGAAATCAAAACTCTGGACTTTATGTCCCAGTGAATTAATGGAAAATGTTTCTGAATTGATTTGAATGTAATGAGGGACATGCATATTTCCAAAACATTACACTCTTTCTGAAAAGTCAAATTCACTTTTCCCATTGAAAAAATTCCAACTTCCCACATTTTCTTGTAGTTAATACCAGTAAAGGGCAAAGCATGTTCCTAAGGCCACACTTGGAATACTGCATTCAGTTTTGGTCCCACAATGCAAAAAGGATGTTGAGACTCCTTTTTGCATTGAGAAGAGCGACAAAGATGATTAGGGGATTAGAGGCTAAAACATATAAAGAACAAATGCAAGAATTGGGCATAGCTAGTTTAATGAAAAGAAGGACCAGGGGAGACATGATTGCAGTGTTCCAATATCTTAGGGGTTGCCACAAAGAAGAAGGAGTCAGGCACTTGAAGAAGGAGAAGGAGTCAGGCACTCCAAAACACTTGAGGGTAGAACAAGAAGCAATGGGTGGAAACTAAACAAAGAAAGAAGTAACTTGGAACTAAGGAGAAATTTCCTGACAGTTAGATCAATTAATAAGTGCAAGAGTTTGCCTTCAGAAGTTGTAATGCTCCAACACTGGAAGTTTTTAAGATGTTGGATAACCATCTGTCTGAAGTAGTGTAGGGTTTCCTGCCTAAGCAGGGGGTTGGACTAGAAGACCTCCAAGGTCCCTTCCAACTCTGTTGTTATTAACTGTCATTATTAAATAGACCCGTAAATAGACCCCTACTATAGATCTCCAAAATTAAATGAAATATTTTGTTATCATGTTTTCCCGAAAATAAGACCCTGTCTTATATTTTTTTTAAACCCTGAAATAAGCACTTGGCCTTATTGCCAAGCTCTCAAAAACCCAATTGGGCTTATTATCAGGTGATGTCTTATTTTGGGAGAAACAAGGTAACTAGAGAAGAGCATAGGTTTATTCAGCAAAAAGTTTTGAGTGAAAACCTTCTACTTTCTATTTTGTGTTTTTTAGAGAAGGGCTATCTGGCATAAGACACTACCATATAAAAGAAATGGTGACATCACAAAAGCAATATTATTTGGCGGAGAAGCATCTGTTTGACTCTATTCCCGAGTTAATTGACTATCATAAACACAATGCTGCAGGTAAATGACCTTGATTTTTCTATCATTTAATTTGTACTTGTTAACACCCAACTGTTAAATTCCAGCTCTTTTGAAGATGCTTAATGGTTTTAATATGATTCAAGAAAATGAATTATTTAAATAATTATAGGTCACTCCTACTTCAGCCATACATGATGCTTAGAAGTTCCAAATTTTTATAGAAAACTATTTAATTTGTCCTATATTTTGCAGATTTCAAGTAGTAAAAAAATCCTAATTTTTCATGCCGTTGATAGCTATAAATTCTTAAATGTTTCTGAAAACTATCAAGAAAATGGTTTAAAATGCACTCTCCCCCCCCCCCAAAAAAGAAGGTGGAAATGTTGGTGCATGTTATATACCGAATACAGCCATTTTTGGCCTCCCAAAGCCTGCCCTGCACAAAAACAAGTTCACAGAGGGTTTGGGAGGTCTGCAGAGTGCTCCTGGGGGCTGGAGGAGAGCAAACACTTTTTTTTCCTTACCTACTTCTTCAAAATGTTGGTGCGTCTTATACACTAGTGCTGTTCTGACCTAAGCTCCCTGATAATAACATGGCACAAACCTCGTTTCGCGTTTCGCAAACCTCTTTTTATTGTGTAACGGCTGTTAATTGTTTTCATTAGCAGTCATCCTAAGTCCAAATAAAGTAAAGCAAGTCTTTGTAACGGCTGCTAATTATTGTCATTAGTAGTCGGCATAAGTCCAAATCAAACAAGTCCGACTAAAAGTTTTTCAAGGAAAGGCAGATAACACACACAAACCTTGCTCTTATTTGGCAAGCTGCCAAGGAACAGTTTGCAGGAAACTGCCAAGTTCAAACAGGAGCAAAGCTGGGGCTTGAGTTGCAAAGATGAGATCTAGGAATGAACAAAGTTGCTTCTTGCAACTCACCCTTTCATGTTCTTCATTTTTAAAGCCTAGGGGTGGAGCCAATTATCCCCAAGCCTTACTCCCAAGTAGACCTTCTCCTCGGGAACTCTTCTTGCCCTTTGGCAGCTATGCGCATGCGCACATTGAGAACAGACTCCTCCTGTTCTTTTCCAGTCTCCAGGCCTGCCCCAGGTTCCTCCTCAAACTCTTCGCTATCCAACTCTGCCAAGCTACTGGTGGACCACAACAAGTGCATCTTATAGTCCAAAAAATATAGTATATACAAATGATATAAGAAAATAACAAAGTTAACATTAAAAGTATTGTTTGTCTTGCTTAATTTCCAAAGTAACTTATTCAGCATATGAATTTTCTGTGAATCTTAGGCCTTGTGACGAGGTTACGATACCCAGTGACTCCGAAAGTGAAACCTTCACCGACTACTGCTGGATTCAGCTATGGTACATTTATGTTTATGTGTGAAAATATGACTGATTTTGTAGTTTAACAAAAACCGGAAATAAATAAATACATTTTCTCTCAACTATCTAATGACTCAAGTCTCAACTATCAGTGACTAGCTTGTCATTGCTTCCTTTTTGGGGACTAGGAGAAAGTGACTGCCCCAAACTCTCCAAGCTTTGTGCACATGCGCAGAAGCAAAAAACCAAGATGCCTTGCCTACGCTGCAGCCAAGAGATCCAGCCTGGGTCGCTGCCGGTTCTAGTGACCCAGGCCGCCATGTTACTACCGGATCTATAGAACCGGTCCGAACTGGGAGGGACCCACCTCTGCCAAGTGCTAGGAAGATAACTGTCAGTGTGCTTTAATCCCTGCAAACAATATGTTGTTGAGAAACATGTTGAGTGCTGTCAAGTCTTGAGAAAATTTGACGTAGAGTTTTGTTTCTTCAGTCATTGTTTCTCTCTGGTCATTTTTTTCAGGGTACTAGGCACACAGGATGAAAGTCCCTTCCCACAATATGCTTGAGTCATTTCTGCTGAGTGAGAAAAGATTATTTCTTGGAAAGAGGTCCAAAGCCAGCCTTTTGTGTGGCAAACTTGAGAATAAGCAGTGAGAATCTTCAAGAGTACTCTTGGAGAATTTGAATTGTCAAAAGTTCTTGGTTTGAATGAAAGATGAAATAAGAACAAGACCTTTGTGCAGAGGTGAAATGTTATCGGTTCGGCCCGGTTCAGGTGTACTGGTAGTGGCGGTGGCGGCTGGTGGTTCGGAAAACTGGTGGCGGCAGTGCAAGGCGCCACCCAGAGGTAAAATGCTCCCAATTCGCTCAAGCCTGTTGGTTATCAGAGAACCGGTCATGAAGGGAGCATGAGGCTCCGCCCACCTGTCCAGACATTGCCATTTGGGTTCCTTTACCCTCTGTGCATGCGCAAAGTGTTCTGTGCATGCACAGAAGGTAAAAAAACCCCAAATGACGGCATCCGGCTGGGTGGGCGGAGCCTTGCATGACTGGCCCTCCAACAATTGACAGGCACGAGTGAACCGGGAGCATTTCATCCAACTCCACCCACCTGCCCAAATGTCACCATTTTCTTTTTATAAATCCTCTGCGCATGCACAAAACCCTCTGCGCATGTGTGGAGGGTGAAAAAGCGAGCCCGTAAGCAGAGCGTGGGTGAAAAAGCATGCGTGCAAGGGGAGCGAGTAGGGAAGGTACCAAACCAGTAGGGGAGCTAAGTAGATTTTGCTGCTGCCCTTGTGGCAAAGAATACTGACAATAAAAATTGTCTTCCAGTTTGCCTTGGCGGCTTATCCTCAAGTGACCTGTTCTTGTTTTTACAGAGAAATGGGAAATCAATCCTGCAGAGCTCACCTTTATGCGAGAGCTGGGCAGTGGTCTCTTTGGGGTAGTGCGGCTGGGCAAATGGAGAGCCCAGTACAAAGTAGCCATCAAGGCCATCCGGGAAGGTGCCATGTACGAAGAGGACTTTATAGAAGAAGCTAAAGTGATGATGTAAGTAATGGGCAAAGGTGCCGGTAATTATTTTAAGAAATCATGAAATAATCTAGCTGAAAAACGTCTTAAGAAATGTCTTCTGAACATCTTGAGATGCTCTGATCTGTTTCCCTTCGTCTTAAAGCAGGGGTCCCCAAACTTGGCAACTTTAAGACTTGTGGACTTCAACTCCCAGAATTCTGCAGCCAGCTGTGACTGGAGAATTCTGGAAGTTGAAGTCCACAAGTCTTAAAAGTTGCCAAGTTTGAAGTCTTCCATTTTAAAGAATTGCATCTACTGCCTGAGTCAGAACATTAAAAGCCTATAATGCTCCTCTCCTTATTTTATTCCCAGGTGCACTGTAAACAAAGTACTTTAGAAGTATCAAACTTGCTAAGCTCAAATTTAGTAAGAACCAAATCTGTATTTTGATCAGGAGAAGAATGGGCTGTTTAAACAATTAATGATTGTTAGTACTCTGTCCAAACAGTTGGGTTGATAATGTATAAAAAAGCCAACAATGTACGGTTGTATGGATTGATGTAATATAGTTTTAAAATGTATGCTGTGTTCTGATTGGCTGTAGTATTGCAAGTTGCCATAAGAGGGAGCTAGAGATCATGGCTTATTCTCTCTGTTGTTTCATTCTGATTGACTCTTTGACTTGATAGTGATGCTCTGTGGTGCTCTGATATTCTGATGTGTTTGTAAACTGTAATATCTTTGTTGCATTTATATGACAAAGATAAACTGGCAAGAAGATTATTGTACTTCTAGAGATTGACTGATTTGAACGTTTATGACCAGGACTGTTTATGTGGACTGTTCTGTTTCTTAAAGTAAACACTATGTGCACTTTAACATATCTCTGTGTGTGACTGGATAATTACTCATATCTACTGCAATATCCTGTTTCTATGTACATGTCCTTGATAACTCAAGGGTTGATCCACAAACACCTTAACAATGATACTAACATTATTAGAATATGTTGCCAGCAAAACATAGGGTACAGTAGTACCCCTAGATATGAGCATAATTCATTTCAGAAGGGAGCTTGTATGTCGAGGCAACTCGTATCTGGAACAAATAACTTTAGACGTTGTTTTCCCCCTCCAAGATAACCAAAAGCAAGGATTCTTGCGCCACCTAGTGGATACTCGGCTCGTATCCCAAATTTGAGCTCGAGACTAGAACAGAAATTTCTCTCCCCTCGTGGCTCGTATCTTGAAATAGTCGCATGTAGAGCAGCTCGTATCTAGAGGTACTACTGTATTACTTATTTATTTATTTTAAAATTCAACTTCTTTGCCGCCCAATCCTAAAGGACTCAGGGCAGCTTACAACAATATATAAATACAATTTACAATAAAAAGAAATCAAATATAAATCAAAACAATAACCCCAGCTAAAACCCACGACTCAACAATCCAATCAACACATACATATCTGTTAGTATGTCTCGGTGCAGCTCTGTGCGAAATCTCTGACACACAATCAGCAGAGTTGTTGCAGTGGTGTAGATAATGTGGGCTAGACTCAGACTCAGTATTAACAATATTATTATTTACAAATATTCAACAATATTAACAATAGATTACAAACTGCACACAGCAAAGAATATACGACTCACAAGCAAAGATATCTCAAAGTAACTGGCGCCCTCTTATGACCAACCAGTCAAAGTTCTTAAGGATACAGTCTTTACTTTCATAGACCAACATTGTTAGTTTACTATATGGCAACCCCAAAGTAGGTTATGTACCATGCACTAACAATATCATTCAATACAATTTGGCCATGAGAGATGTAAGGTTCATGACTCCCAGGCCTGCTGGCAAAGCCTGGTCTTCGTAGCCTTTCAGAAAGCCAGCAGGGGGAGAGCAGTACGGACATCGAGGGGGAGTTAGCTCCATAGAGCCGGGCAGCCATAGAGAAGGCCCTCCTTTGCGGTCCCACCAACCTGCATTGCTTAGTCGACGGGACCCGGAGAAGGCCAACCCTGTGCGATCTTATTGGTCTCTGGCAGGAGACGGTCCCATGCTAAAGCCATGCTAAAGGCAATAATATAATCAAACCTCTACTTGTTGTGGTTGGCTCTGACCCAGCTCCTGTCCCAGGAAATGTGGAGGTGGGTGCAGGGGAAACTTCAACATGTCATAGGCCTGTTTTATTGCCAACAGAGTCAGGTAGTCTCAGTTTCCTGGGACGAAGAAGAAGGTGGGAGTGACTTGGAAGAGGGGGGCTTGGCACACAGCCCGGGAAGTCAATCTCCATTATCTTCGGTTGATTTGGATGCAGAAGTCTTGGACCCACGCAGGCTCAGAGTTATGCGTAGAAGAGACCAATTGAGGGCATATTACAGGAGATAAGAGAGGCCACCTGTGTTTGGGTGGGACTCCAGTAATTAGTGCTGCTGATATAAATAGCAGCGTGTGGGTTTGGCCGTTGTGGAAGATTATCTGATCGTTGTGCTTCAGGACTGCCTTGCTGAGTCCGGACTTTGTTGATTTTTCACGACTTTGAAACCAAAGCAGAGCAAAGTGTGTGTGTGTTTCACTTCGTGGAAGAAGAAGGGCTGTGATGTTTCTTCACAGCCGCTAGCTAAGTACTTAAGGACTGATTAAGGGACTTGTACAAACTACCAGGTTGTTTTGGGACGAGTGCTCTTTGCAATAGAAAAAGAGTGCTTAGTTTATTTTGAATTTTGTGATAAAGAACATTGTTTTGAATTTTCAAACGTGTGTGTGTCTGAAATTTGTACCCTTGAATTTTCGGGAGGCTCCTACCAGAGAGCCCGGCAGAACACTACTACCGGTAATACAAAAAAACCTTTGCCATTTTTTCTTCCAGCTGCTTAATATCTTCCAGCACAGGTACATCCGTGAACCACTTAATTAACATGTTTAAATTCTTAACATATAAAACGATGTTTCATGGGAAGAAGGTTTGACATTGTAATAGGATTTGTGGTATCCATTTTCACCTTTAATATTAGAGATTCATAAACTGGGACTCTCTAGCTGTAAATAATTCCATCATGTAGGGAAAAAGAAGAGCAAATTATTATTGGAATAGATTGACAGAACCCAGCCGTCTGTTGTATTTATTTTAGAAATGTAATCTTGGCAAAACATTGCATTTTGAGTTATAATGGTTGAGTGTTGCAGCCACATTTCTGTATGCTGAAGTTTGAATTGATTTCAAATCCTAAATCTGGTTGCTTAATTCCATCTGCCATAATATTGAATGCTATTGTCAGAGATTCCCTTTATCTTCCCCACTGGGTCACATCATGATAGAAGTGCATTTTTTGCATGTGCACGTCACTTCCTGGAAATGACCCTCTGTGCATGCGCAGTACAAAAACAAGATAGCGCCACCTCTGGCACCGGCAAGAGAACTAACTTGTGGGCTTGGCAGGCCTGGGTCACTGCTGGTTCCAGCGACCCAGGCCACCAAGTTACTATCGGTTCTGTAGAACCAGGAGGAACCGATCTCTGCCTGCTCTGCAGACCTGCAATTATAAGCCATTATGTGACTAGGATATAAAGACTGCATAAGCTATTTCTCATTGACTTCTTTCCAAACATGTATTCTTTTTTAGTTAAAGGTAATTTCATGAAAAAGAATTTCCATTTATATTTCCCTATTGCTTCCTTTTTCTCTTTCCTTCCTTCCTTCCTTCCTTT
Source organism: Erythrolamprus reginae (assembly GCF_031021105.1). Lineage (NCBI taxonomy): Eukaryota > Metazoa > Chordata > Lepidosauria > Squamata > Dipsadidae > Erythrolamprus > Erythrolamprus reginae. The sequence goes on along the minus strand of NC_091956.1, from coordinate 24,466,839 downwards.
TTCTTTTTTCCTTCCTTCCTTCCTTCCTTCCTCTTTCTTTCTTTCTTTCTTTCCTTCCTTTTTCTTTCTTTCCTTCCTTCTTTCCTTCCTTTTTCTTTCTTTCTTTCTTTCTTTCCTTTTTCTTTCTTTCCTTCCTTCCTTCTTTCTTAATTTCTTTCTTTCTTTCTTTCTCTTTCAGGAAGTTGACCCATCCGAAATTAGTCCAGCTTTATGGTGTTTGTACTCAGCAGAGACCCATCTACATAGTGACAGAGTTCATGGAGCATGGCTGCCTTCTAAATTACCTTCGCCAAAGACGTGGACACTTCACGAAAGATAACCTGCTGACTATGTGTCAGGATGTCTCCGAAGGAATGGAATACCTGGAACAAAATAGCTTCATTCACAGAGATTTGGTAAGATGAACAGGTCTAAATGTGTTGCATTCATAAAGCACGGGATCTAAAGGATGGGCTTCTTCTCTGAATTTTTTATAATGTTTCTGAAATGTTTTGACCGAAAGCTATGCAAAGTAGGATCCCTGTCCCTTTAAGACTTGCAAAGGAGAGATCAAAACTAGGAATGGCAAAGTTTATTTGTTTGTTTAGTCAGCCATATATTAGATAACAGATATAAGTATCAGGTGTTCTGCTTCTTGCATGAGCATCTTGGAGTGTTTCCCCCCCCCTGATGGTTTTTGTGGGCCTTGGTGGCCACGTTGCCTGTCTGGATGACCATGTGTCGGCCCATTGCAACCTTTAGGAACCTTTTTAGTGATGGGCGAGTCACCCTGAGTTCCAGCCAGTTGATGTTGTTCTTGAGGTCCACTGGGGACCACTGACCCTGGGCTATCTGGGACTGGCAATGTGACTCCCAACCGAATAGGCTGGTGTATGTTGTGGCCTGTTGGCCAATGGACCCTCCAACAGTCAATCACAGGAAGAGGAAGAGGAGGCGTGGGAGTCAGGGTCAGCATTAAAGTAAGCTCCGAAAGGGGAAGAGGGAATGGAGCTGGGTCCAGTGCCTGACATGTGGATGTGCAAAAGGCAGAGGAGAGGAGAGCAGTGGAAATCTATGGGCCGGTCTTTGGGCTGGAAGAGCCACCACTGCTAGCAAAGCCCTACCCTAGCTCTGAGGATAAAAGGAAAAGGATGGAGATGAATAGATGTGGCAGACAACTATTTATCTCCCTGCCGGACAGACTTGTTACCCTGTGTTGAGAATTATTTTTTTTTGCCGGGGCTGCTGGCGCTCCTAATAAAGGAATCTTTGAGTTCACTTCACATGATTTGTCATGGTTGGGGAACGGAGTCAAAACAGCTTATCACATTATCCACACATGTTAACAGCTGCTCGTGTCTTATTCCTCGTACGAGTAGATTACTGCAGTATATTCTACATGAGTCTGCCCTTGATGGCCATCTGGAAGCTATAGCTGGAAGTAGGGCACAGAAATATCAAACCTTTGATGAAAAGAACCAATCTTGCCTTTGAACATTTGGGAAGGGCAGATATTTCAATAGACTTCATGCTACATAATCAGAGCATTTGATCCACTCTGGAAGGGGGAAACACTAAATAGATTGAAGTATCTAGAACAGTGATGGCAAACCCTTTCCCCCTTGGGTGCCGAAATTGCCCACACCCATAATTTAATGCTCCCCATGTGCCCCGGCGCATGTGCATGTGATGCCCTGTGATGCCCTGCCCCGGCGCATGCATACACAACCCTCCCTCTCCCATTTCCTGATTTCTAGTGGACCTGGTAGATCTGTTTTCCACCCTCCCCAGGCTCCAGAGGATTTCTTGTAGTCTGGGGAAGGCAAAAATGGCCTACCCCGCTGCCCGGAGGCTCTCCCGAAGCCAAAACACCTTCCTCACCCTCTGGGTGAGCCGAAATTGAGCTGGCCAACATGCACATGTACACTGGAGCTGAGCTAGGCCACAGCTCGCATACTGGCAGATACAGCTTTGAGTGCCACCTTGCCTGAAAGGTACCACTAATCCTGAAAGAATCCATAATTCAAATGATGCGGGAGACCCTTGATTTACATTACACTCAATTCGTATTTGATTGATTATGATTATGATTTATTAGATTTGTATGCCACTCCTCTCCGCAGACTCGGGGCAGCTCACAGCAGTGATAAAACAATATACAGCAACAAATCTAATATTAAAAGTCTAAAAGCCCCATTATTTAAAAAGCATACACACAACATACCATACATAAAACTACATAGGCAAGGGGAGATGTCTCAGTTCCCCCATGCCTGACGGCAGAGGTGGGTTTTAAGGAGTTTACAAAAGGCAAGGAGGGTGGGGGCAATCCTAATCTCCGGGGGGAGCTGGTTCCATAGGGTCGGGGCCGCCACAGAGAAAGCTCTTCCCCTGGTTCCTGCCAGCCGACATTTGTTTAGTCGACGGGACCCGGAGAAGGCCAACTCGCTCAGATTCATGCGGCAGAAGGCAGTCTCGAAGATATTCTGGTCCGGTGCCATGAAGGGCTTTATAGGTCATAACCGACACTTTGAATTGTGACCGGAAACTGATCGGCAACCAATGCAGACTGCGGAGTGTTGGTGTAACATGGGCATATTTGGGGAAGCTCATGATAGCTCTCACAATTGCATTCTGCACGATCTGAAGTTTCCGAACACTTTTCAAAGGTAGCCCCATGTAGAGAGCGTTACAGTAGTCGAACCTCGAGGTGATGAGGGCATGAGTGACAGTGAGCAGTGACTCCCGGTCCAAATAGGGCCACAACTGGCGCACCAGGCGAACCTGGGCAAACGCCCCCCTCGCCACAGCTGAAAGATGTTTCTCTAATGTGAGCTGTGGATCGAGGAGGACGCCCAAGTTGCGGACCCTCTCCGAGGGGGTCAATAATTCCCCCCCCCAGGGTCATGGACGGACAGATGGGATTGTCCTTGGGAGGCAAAACCCACAGCCACTCCGTCTTATCAGGGTTGAGTTTGAGTCTGTTGAGTCACTTCCATTTCTCAGTCTTAGCAGCTTGAATATCTCCGAGACCGCCTTCTACCGCACGAATCCCAGCGACCAATTAGGTCCCACAGAGTGGGCCTTCTCTGGGTCCCATCAACTAAACAATGTCGGTTGGCGGGCCCCAGGGGAAGAGCCTTCTCTGTGGCGGCCCCGACTCTCTGGAACCAACTCCCCCCAGAGATTAGAACTGCCCCTACTCTCCCTGCCTTCCGTAAACTCCTTAAAACCCACCTCTGTCGTCAGGCATGGGGGAACTGAAACACCTCCCCCGGGCATGCACATTTTATGTATGGGATGTTTGAGTGTATGCTTGTTAACAAAATGGGGTTCTTTTAAATGTTTTAAATTATATTTGGATTTGTTACAAACTGTTATGTTATGCTGTGAGCCGCCCCGAGTCTGCGGAGAGGGGCGGCATACAAATCTAAATAAATAATAATAATAATAAATAATAATAATGAAGACACGTGGACTTTGGCTCCCATAATTCCCTCACCAGCCATGCTTTCTGGGTGTGGTAGCATACTTTCGTTTGGCGTGATTCTGCCAATAGTTAGAAGCAAAAAACAATTCTGCTTTGAAGACTTGTAACATATCTTTCTTGGTTTGTGTAATCATTAGATGTTAAGCAGAAACCTCTACGCTTGTGTAACCATTAGACGTTAAGCAGAAATCAGACGACACCCAAGATATGCAGTCTGTATCCAACTATTGTTTTACTTTTGTTCTTTCTCCAGGCTGCTAGAAACTGCTTAGTGAATGAGTCAGGAGTGGTGAAAGTATCTGATTTTGGAATGACAAGGTATTAATCATCTCTATGCCTCTAGGCATATTTTAAGTTTACATTTTTGTACCTTCCAAAGTGGTAGAGCAGTGGCTGTCTTTTTAACTTAAAACAGACCCTGATAATGTGTAGCTTACATCAGTGTTTTTCAACCAGTGTGCCGTGGCACACTAGTGTGCCGTGAGACATGGTCAGGTGTGCCGTGAAGCTCAGAGAGAGAAAGAAAGCAAGAGAGATAGAAAGAAAGAGAAAGAAAGCAAGAGAGAAAGAAAGCAAGAGAGAAAGAGCGAGAGAGAGAGAAAGAGAACAAGAGAAAGAAAGCAAGAGAGAGAAAGGGAGAAAAAGAAAGAGAGAAAAAAAGAGAGGGAGAGAAGGAGAGAGAAAGACATAGAGGGAGGTAGGGAGGGAGAGAGAAAGAGAGTAAAAAAGAGAGGAAGGAAGGAAGAGAAAGAAAGAGGGATGGAGAGAGAGAAAGAGGAAGGAAGGGAGATAAAGTGGGAGAGAGAAATAGAGCGAAAGGGAGGAAGAGAGAGAATTTTTTTGTCCAAACTTTTTTTAGCCGCCCCCCCCCCCCTCAATGTGCCCCAGGGTTTCATAAATGTAAAAAATGTGCCGCGGCTCAAAAAAGGTTGAAAATCACTGGCTTACATAACCAAATATCTGTAAAATACAGTGGTACCTCTACTTAAGAACGCCTCTACTTAAGAACTTTTCTAGCTAAGAACCGGGGGTTCAAGATATTTTTGCCTCTTAAGAACCATTTTGTACTTAAGAACCAGAGCCTGGAAAAATTTCCCAGGAAATTTGAGAGCGGCACGAAGGCCCGGCCGGTTTCCTGCCATTCCCCCTTTAATCCTGGCCATCTCGGGCTTTTCTGGGCATCCAGATGAGCCTTTCGGTGGTGCTTAAGGAGGCTTTGGCAGTCCAGAGCGAACGAAACGTTTTCCTTTCTCTGGGCGCTTGGAGAGGGAATGACCACTTCGCTGTGGTGACTCAATCGCACTGCCTCCCACATACATGGCGTGAGGTTGCCTCCTGGAGCATGTGAGCGCGGAAAGACAAAAGGGGGGATCTCACCCCAGCCGAATCAACTCTGCTTCAGCCAAACTGAGGAGTCACCACAGTGAAGGAAAGGCGCCAGCTACAAAGCGAGAAAGAGAGAGAAGAGGGGAGCCCTTCAGCATGGGAAGGAAGAGGAGGCAGGTAGTAGCAGCAGCAGCCGCCGCCTTTCAGTCAAAGGAGCGGGAGATTCCCCGCTCTCGCCCACCTGGGTTTCTCTCTCTGGCGCAGTGTATGGGAGGCAGCCTCGCGCCCGCTGTATGGGAGGCATGCGCTCCTCCTCACCATCTCAGAATCCCTCTTTTTTTTTAAGCCTTAAAGTTTTGGATCTTTTTGATTCCCCTCAGCTCACCTTCTTCCTTCGGCAGTGACTGTCCTCCTCCTCTTCTTCCTCCTCCTCCCACCTAAATTCCAAGCTTTTATTTCTTTCCTAATGGGTTTGCACGCATTATTTGCTTTTACATTGATTCCTATGGGAAAAATTGCTTCTACTTAAGAACTTTTCTACTTAAGAACCTGGTTACAGAACAAATTAAGTTCTTAAGTAGAGGTACCACCGTATATCCATTACCGTTATGTAGTGACATGAATATTGATTATGAGTAATCCTCAACCTACGACCACAATTGGAACTAAACTTTCAGTTGATGAGCAATGCAGCCATTAAAGCATATGGTCAGATCCAATTTTGCAACCCTGTTTACCGTGGTTGTTAAGCAAATCACGCAGTAATGAAAGCAAAATGTGTTGGAAGCAAATCCAGCTTCCCCCATCGACACTGCTCAGCAGAAGGCATCTGAGAAGGTTGCAAATTGCGATGACACGACTGCAAGGATTGTGCAACCGTCATAACTTTGAGGATAGGTCAAAATTTTTCAGTGGCAAACCATTGTTAAACAAGTGGTCGTTATTTGAGGACTATCTGGGTCAGTGTCTTGCACAGTGGTACCTCAGCACTTGGGGTTAATTTATTCCAAGAGGTGCGATGAGTACTAAGAAGGATGTGTCCCCAAATAAACCATGTGACCCTTTGTTTCTGCTGGGAATAAATTATTTTTTCTATGTCAGTGACTTTCTCTTCATGGCCAACTTCAGCAAAGTTGACTGCTGCCTTTGCCACTACCGGTGCGCCCTCCGAGGCCATCACGGGCACGCAATGCATCAGATGCGCATGGGTTCACCTGTCGGCAAGAGATTTGGCTTCTGCGCATGTACAGCAAGTGAAATTTTGTGTGAGGACATGCACGTGAGTGAGATTTTGCCGATTTCTGCTGATATTTTTGCTTCCGTGTGCGCGCGGAAGAAAAAATCGGGGGAAATCGCTAAAATCTCACTCGCATGAGCATCGGAGAGGGGCGGCATACAAATCTAATAAATAAAGATAAAGATCTTTTCTTCTATTCTTTTCTTTATTTATATTATTACATATCTATTCTCTTCAATGTGTATTATGTATTGGACAAAATAAATAAATAAAATTAAATTTTATTTTTATTTATTTTATTTTTTGTCCAATATACAATACATATGGAAGAGAATAGACATTAAGTAATATATATGACGATAGAAAGTAAAAAGAAGAGAAGTAGATGGGAGGGAGAGAGTATATATGATATAAGAGATAAGGAGAGAAGATAGATAGATAGATAGATAGATAGATAGATAGATAGATAGATAGATAGATAGATAGATAGATAAGGAGAGAATATATATGACATATGAGATAAGGAAAGAATAATAATAATAAAAATAATAAATTTTGCTTACTGAACATGTGCAGAAACCAAATCTCGCGCGAGGGCGCGTGTGCATGTATTGGGGACTGTGTAATATCCCCAAATCCCCCTTTTTGCAGTCCTTATTTATTTTATTTTATTTATTTATTTATTGGATTTGTATGCCGCCCCTCTCCGGAGACTCGGAGCGGCTAACAGCAACAATAAAGCAGTGTACAATAGTAGTCTGATGTTAGAAACGATTAAAAACCCATTAATATAAAAAACCAAACATACATACATACATACCATGCATAGAATTGTAAAGGCCAAGGGGGAAGAGGGTCTCAATCCCCCATGCCTGACGGCAGAGGTGGGTTTTAAGCAGCTTACGAAAGGCAAGGAGGGTGGGGGCAATTCTAATCTTTGGGGGGAGTTGGTTCCAGAGGGCCAGGGGCGCCACAGAGAAGGCTCTTCCCCTGGGTCCCGCCAAGCGACATTCTTTAGTTAACGGGACCCGGAGAAGATCCACTCTGTGTGACCTAACTGGTTGCTGGGATTCGTGCAGCAGAAGGCGGTCCCTGAGATAATCTGGTCCGGTGCCATGAAGGGCTTTATAGGTCATAACCAACACTTTGAATTGTGATCGGAAACTGATCGGCAACCAATGCAGACTGTGGAGTGTTGGTGTGACATGGGCATATTTGGGAAAGCCCATGATTGCTCTCGCAGCTGCATTCTGCACGATCTGAAGTTTCCGAACATTTTTCAAAGGTAGCCCCATGTAGAGAGCATTACAGTAGTCGAGTTTCGAGGTGATGAGGGCATGAGTGACTGTGAGCAGTGACTCCCGGTCCAAGTAGGGTCACAACTGGTGCACAAGGTGAACCTGGGCAAACGCCACCCTCACCACAGCTGAAATATGTTTCTCTAATGTGAGCTGTGGGTCAAGGAGGACACCCAAGTTGCGAACCTTCTCTGAGGGGGCCAATGATTCTCCCCCTAGGGTAATGGACGGACAGATGGAATTGTCCTTGGGAGGTAAGACTCAAGCATGGCTGTCTTTCTGCCCACCCTCTGTGGCCGTCCCCCCTTTTGCAGTGATCTTTCCATCATGAGCGACTTCATGTGGCGTTCTGTGACCATCCTCCACCTTTTGCAATGCCCTTCCCAGCATAACCACCTTCCTATATCCGTTCTCTGCAGTTGTCCCCCTTTTCCTATTGCAGCGCATTGAGCGCTAAACAAAATGCTGAATACTAAACAATATTTTCACATCAAAATGTGTTGAGTACCAAATTTGACTATTTTTGAAGAAATCGAGTACCGAGGTTTCCCCGTAACTCATTTCAGGAGAAGGATCTTTTTCCCCATCCTTTTAGGTATGTTCTTGATGATCAGTACACCAGCTCTTCGGGTGCTAAATTTCCTGTGAAGTGGTGTCCGCCTGAAGTTTTCAATTACAGCCGATTCAGTAGCAAGTCTGACGTTTGGTCTTTTGGTAAGATTGTTTAACTTAATTCTTATTATTATTTTTAAAATAAATCTAGGAGAATTGTTTTTTTTCAAATCTTCCATTAGCCTCTTCAAATTATGCGCCGAAGAAATAATTATAATTAGGATAGAACGGGGAAAAATGCTTCATGTTAATGACAAATAATAAATAGTTCTAGGTGAAATAAGTACAGGGAATCTTGGATAAAATATAGGTGTCATGGACATTAGTCCTGATAGTGAAAATTACAACATTCAGGAGTTTCAGATGTTTTTAATTTGTGCTTTATTTCCTTCCAGTGGTTTCTAAATATATTGGAAAAAAGCATGTTTCTGGTTAACTGTTCTGATTGTTTTATTTGGTTTATCAAATTTCTACACCACCCATCTCACCTAACTGACTTTGGATGGTTTATAATGTAATATTCGTTCTCCATAGTGAGATGAGCAGAATACAAACTTAAATATAGATAAGTAAATACGTTTTATATAATGACAATTACTTGTTTTTATGGAGATTCATTACTATATATCTATACTATACTGTTACTATACTATCTATATTATATATAGATATGTTACTATATAACCTTGTGCTACAAAGGTTTACTAATTTTGAAATGCTAATTTTACACACACACACACACACACACACACACACACGCAGATCGTATATTAAAGATGTTTGCATAATAGGCTCTCAAATTTGGCTGCACAGGTAGCCCTGCACTTACAACCACTATGTAGCCTAACATTTCTGTTGCTAAGTGAGATATTTCTTAAGTGAATTTTGCCCCATCTGACAATCTCCCTTGCCAAAATTGTTAAGGGACTCACTGCAGTTGTTAAGTTAGTAACACGGTTGTTAAGTGAATCTGTTTTCCCCATTGACCTCGTTTGTCAGAAGGTCACAAAACGGGATCACGTACTCCGGACATTGCAACGGGGCCATAAATATGAGTCAGTTGAATTTTGATGGCGCGACCATGGGGATACTACAATGATGGCAAGTGTGAAAAACGGTCCTGTCGTTTTTTGAATGGTCACTAAATGAAACTATTGTAAGTCAAAGACTACATGTAGCATTATTTAGTGTGCTGCGCTTAAAAGAACTATGTGGCTTTTAAGATAATTCAGAAGGAATGCTTCATATTTTCTGTGAAGACATTTCTTTGCTACTTATTAAAGCAGCTACATTTGAAAAATGGGCTACCTCTTGACAATGGCTTCAACGAGGTGACTTCTTAAAACAACCTGCTATTTTGTGACAGCTTGAAAAAACTCCTTTAAAAAGTCAGGTGATTGAAGCAGTTCATGAAAGCAGCGGTGACTTTTCTTTTAGGCTTCAGAAGGGTGAAAAAAGATGTTGTGCTTTAATGAACAGCCGAGAAATGAAGTGTCTCTTCTGAATCATTCTTGGTGCCTATGTAACCCTAATGCCTAGTTCTACTTTTCAGACTCATTTCATAAGCGTTTGTCTAACCATTCTTTTGCTGATAAAGCTGAATAAACTTAGAACAGTGATGGCGAACCTTTTTTTCCTCGCGTGCCAACTTCATCATCTCCGTTCTGACTTAATTATAGTTCATAAAATCATATACCAAAATGTCCTCCCTGTTAACGACTACTTCACCTTCAACCGCAACAACACACGAGCACGAAATCGATTTAAACTAAATGTCAACCGCTCCAAACTTGACTGCAAAAAATACGACTTCAGCAACAGAGTAATCAACGCCTGGAATGCACTACCTGATTCTGTGGTTTCTACTCCTAACCCCAAAACCTTTAACCTTAGACTATCTACAATTGACCTCTCCTCCTTTCTAAGAGGTCTGTAAGGGGCGTGCATAAGCGCACCATTGTGCCTACCGTCCCTGTCCTATTGTCTTCTTTTGTTACTTTTTATCATTACTTATCTAACATTTAATATGTACAAATTATCACCCTATAATTGTTTGACAAAGAAAGAAAGAAAGAAAGAAAGAAAGAAAGAAAGAAAGAAAGAGTGGACGTGTGCCAAAAACAAAACTTTTTCGAAAATGCCAACAAGCCTGGGAGATGGCTAGCGTGGAAACTAGCCTCTCAACAATCAGATAGATATATTGAAGGTTTAATTGATTCACAGGGGGAAAGACAAACACAGGAATCAAAAAAAAAAATTATAGCTGAACAATTCTATTCCAATCTATACGACCATGAACAGGTGGAGGAAAGTAAAATTAATGACTACCTAGGACAAATAGAATTACCAAAAATTTCCGAAGATGAAAAAATAAAATTAAATGACAAAATTACGATAACTGAACTTAGGCAAATTCTTGGTAAACAAAAAAACAATAAATCTCCCGGACCGGATGGGATACCTTTTGAGTTATACAAGACTTTACAAGGAATATTAGAGACATATATGTTAGAACTATTTAATGATATCCCATCGGGTGGAAATATACCAGAGTCCTGGAAGCACGCATACATTACTTTAATTCCTAAAAGTGAATCTGAAAAATCCATAATCCAAAACTCCAGGCCAATTACCCTCCTCAACACTGACTACAAAATTTTAGCGGCAATTATCTCTGAAAGATTAAAACCAATCTTAAATCAAATTATCCACACTGACCAAAGCAGTTTTCTCCCGTACAGACAAATTAAAAATAATACTAGAACGATACTGAATGTAACTGAATATTACAATGTACAGATTGGAAGACAAGCTGCATTGGTCTTTGTGGATGCGGAAAAGGCGTTCGATAAAATTAATTGGAGATATTTTATACTGCAGATACAAAAAATGAACTTTGGAGATCAATTAGTGGGTTTAATTAATACAATATATTCGCAGCAAAAAGCTAAAATAATAATTAATAAAGAAATGACTGAGGAAATACAAATTAGAAAAGGTGTAAGGCAAGGATGCCCACTGGCACCACTGATTTTTATAACAGCATTAGAAGCATTACTGATTAAGATACGAAACAACTCGAAAATAAAAAGATTAAAAACCAAAAATGAGGAATTTAAGTTACAAGCTTATGCGGATGATATGGTATTCATTCTGGAAGACCCACTGATTTCGGGCAAACATTTATTAAAAGAAATAGATGACTTTGGAGCAGTGGCAGGGTTAAAAATAAATAAAAATAAAACTAAGATAATAGTTAAAAATATGACTTTAAATCAAAGACTAGAACTAGAAAATGAACTGGAAATCCAAATTGCTCCAAAGGTAAGATATTTGGGAATAATTCTCACAGCCAAATGTAGTACCATATACAAAGACAATTATGAAAAATTTCTGCAAATGACAAAAACAAATTTGGATAAATGGGCCAATCTCCAACTTTCATTTCTTGGAAAAATCGCAGTGATAAAAATGAATCTACTCCGTAATATTCTATTTCTTTATCAGACAATACCCATAAAATTACCCAGGAAATGTTTTGATTCACTAAATAAGTTCACCCATCAATTTATTTGGAGCAAAAAAAAAGCCAGGTTAAAATACAAACACCTACAGGACCACAGGAGCAGGGGAGGGATGGGAGTGCCGGACTGGAAGCTATATTATAAAGCTGCATCATTAAATTGGATAAGAGAATGGATCACCTTAAGGGATAAAAGAATACTAGCCTTGGAAGGCTATAACCTGGAATTTGGTTGGCACTCATATTTAATTGGGAAAAAGGGTAAATTACTTACACACTTCAAACAGCATTTTGTGAGAAAAAGTCTAATAGAAACGTGGCAATCACTGCAAAAGTCCCAATACTTGCAAACACCAAGATGGCTCTCACCGAATGAGGCCATAACATATCCCAAGACAATGATATTAAAGAATAAGATGACATACGACCAATTATTAAATGAAAATGATACACTAATTTCTAAATCGGACCTCCAGGACAAAGGGATCAAATTGGACTGGATTCAATATTACCAAATTAGATCCAAATACAAAGAGGACAGGGAAAGGCAAGGATTCCAGAAAATTGGCACATTTGATAAAATACTATTGGGCGCAGATGATAAACAAATTTCCAAAATCTACAAATATTTGCTTTACCAAGAACTTGCCGAGGAGGAAGTTAAAGGCAACATGATAGCCTGGGGGCAAAACTTCGGGTATACGATAAATTTACCAGAATGGGAAAAAATTTGGGCAAATAATTATAAAATAACACTTTCAATTCCATACAAAGAGAATATATACAAGATGTTCTACAGATGGCATCTTCTCCCAGCCCGTCTATCTAAAATGTACCCAAAACTGTCCCCCATCTGTTGGAAGTGCCGGGAAAAACCAGGCACTTACTATCATATGTGGTGGACATGTCCAGTAGTCAGACAATTTTGGGGGGAAATCCAAAATATGATTGAAGAAATTGTAAAAAAGGAAATAAAAATAAGACCAGAACTCTTCTTTTTTTTTTTTTAATAATAAATTTTTATTGGTTTTTTAATAGTTTACATACAACAGACATATAACAGTGCACAGTGCATGTGCCCATCACCTAACAACAACACACACCCCCATCACCCCCACCACCCATACAAGAGGATTAAAAAAAATGTAATTGTTTATCTATTATTCCTTGGCTCTATCTTGTTCTAGTATTACTAAAAGAGTGATTGCAATTTATTTTTCATATTTACATCACAGATTCTACTTAACATATAGTCTTTTACCTTGTTCCATCGCACCATCAGCTTCTCCAATTTATTCTTATCAAAATTATTTAATCTTATTTCCATAATTTCAAAATGTATGTGATCCACCATATACCAGTACCAATTTTGTAATGTCCATTTTGTAGAACCTTTCCATCCTAATACCATCACCGCTTGAGCACTTTCCAGTGCTGCGGTTTTTATTTCCTTAAATTCTCCTAATTCTCTATATTTGATTAAAATTGCTATTTCTTTTGTAATAATCCAGTTAATGTTTAACATTTTATTAATTTCATTCTGGATTACATTCCAGAATTTCTGAATTTCTGCACACTCCCAGATCATATGCATGAAAATTCCTTTTTTTCTGGCATCCATGCCAACATATGCCCTTCTCTTTCCCCTGGAAGTGTGCAATTTGTGCAGGTGTATAGTACCATTTATGTAAGATTTTTCTTCTCATCTCTCTAACTCTCGTATTTTTAATCTTGTATATATTTTCTATTATTTCTTTCATTTCTCTTTCATCTATTTGTAAATCATCCTGCCAACATCTTGTTAAACTTTTTGTTACTTCTTCTTCCATTTGTAATAGCATTCTATATATACTACCGGCTTGTGCTTTACTTTCGTTTATCTTCTCGCTTATTATTTTTTCTACACTACTGTATTTTCTTCCCGTAAGAAGGCTTCTTTATTCTCCCTTTTGTTTAAGTATGTACATATTGCGTTAATCTGTAACCATTTCTGTTTACCAATCCACCATTCCAATCTAGTTCTACTAACTCTTCCATCTTTCTCATATAATTGCTCAATTCTCGTCATTCCTTTACTATTTAATATTTTAATAATTGTACTTAGATTAACGTCATCCCCTATAGCCTGGATACCTTTATTCCACTTGTCCTCTGCCATTTAAGCCATATTTCTAAACCTGCTTTAAAAGGATCACTTAAGGTACTGGTTTCAATTCTACTCCAATTTTTAAATAATAGTTCTTTATTGTTTATATTATTAATTTCTTTTTCTATTCGTACCCATTTCTTTTCCCCCCATAACTGTAGCTCCATTAACCTTTCCATTTGAAATGCATTTCTATATAATACTAGACTTGGGCTGCCCCACCCGCCCTCTTTCTCTTGTACAATCTGCCAGTGTTTCCTTATTCTGGGTTTTTTATCTCCTTCAATCCAAAAATTTAGTCTGTTATCCCATTCTTTTAATTTTGCCTCAGGAAAACTACCAGGTAGAACCTGAAACAAATACATCATTTTTGGTATTATCATCATCTTAAGAGCCCTAATCTTAGCCATTCTTCCTAACTTTTTACCCTTCCAATTTTTAATCTGCTTCTGGATTTTTTTCCATATTAGGTTATAATTGACCGTTGCTATTTTTATTGGATTTTTGAATAACCAAATTCCCAAATATTTCATTTTTTTACAACCTAGTTTCAGTTTTGAAGTTTTTTGAATTTCGATTTGCTCTTTAGGGCCTATATTTAAACATATTATCTCTGATTTGTCTATATTAACCTCCAGTCCAGATTGATCTTTAAATTCCTGAAGTAGTATCATTATTCTTTTCATCATTTCAATTGGGGTTTCAGACATCACTATAGCATCAGAACTCTTCTTATTAGGAATATTCAGACAACACTTCTCAAAACATGACAGATATCTAATATTACATATCACAACAGCGGTTAGAATTATGTACGCCCAATCATGGAAAGAGGAGCTCCCTCCCACAATCTACAGTGTGATGAATAAAATCTACCAGGTGGTTGAAATGACAAAGCTGACCTATGAGTTACAAGATAGGGACATGGAAGACTTCCATAAAAGCTGGGACAGGTGGTATATCTGGGTTGCCCAAAAAAAATAAATAAAGTAGAACTAAATTATAACTTATCTAAATTAAAATTAGGAACCTCAATACCAAATTCAAATGCAACAAATGTAATTACAATTTATACACATTAAGATACTATAGCACCATTATACCATTGAAGGATAGATATATGAATGATAAAATGTTATGAAGAATTGGAAATGTATATATGCAATTGATGTATAACAAAGTAATAAAAGGACTAGACTTAAGCTGCACACTAAATGTACTACTCTTAGAGTAGTTTAAATGTAAATAACGATATCAAAATGTAATTGATAAAGCAGAGTGCTTTATTTTTATTTTTCTTAATTTCACACCTTTTTCCTCTCTCTTATTCTTTTTCCTCCCTCTATTTAAATTTTGTGTACGTTGTGTTGTACTATATGTATTGTAGTTGTGTGATTTTATTGTAAATATTTAATAAACTTTATATATATAAAAAAGAAAGTGTGGACGTGTGCTATCGTGCATGCATGAGGGCCCACACCCATAATTCACTGCCTGGGGAGGGCGAAAACAGTTTTCTCCGCCCTCCTGGAAGCCCTCTGGAGGTCAAAAATGGCCTGTTCCCCAACTCCTGGTGAGCCCAGTAGGGTCATGTTTCACCCTCCCCTGGCACCAAATGCTTTCCTGGAACCTGGGAAGGGTAAAAACGCCCTCCCCATCCCCCTGGAGGCTCTCTGGAAGCTAAAAACGCCCTCCCAGAGCCTCTGTGTGAGCCAAAAATCAGGTGGCTGGCACACACATGCACATTGGAGCTGAGCTAGGGCAACGGCTCGCATGCCAACAGATATGGCTCCATGTGCCATCTGTGGCACCCGTGCCATAAATTCGCCATCACTGATTTAGTCGATTGATTTTCTATTAACATATTTGTATTTGCCAGAATGTTGGAATTGAAATATTTCAATGCAGTTATTTCTGTGAACTTAGACTAATCCCTCTGTCTCTCTTCCTCTTTCCCTCTCTCTCATTTTGCAGGCGTTCTCATGTGGGAAGTGTTTACAGAAGGGAGGATGCCCTTTGAGACAAATACAAACTACGAAGTGGTGACTATGATTACCCAAGGACACCGGCTATATCGACCCAAGCTAGCTTCTAAGAATATTTTTGACTTGATGGTAATGTGCTGGCATGAGGTAAGTTATGTTACATTTCGCTTGCACTAGATTACATTTATTTATTTATTTATTTATTTATTTATTTATTTATTCGTTCGTTCGTTCATTCATTCATTCATTCATTCATTCATTCATTCATTTGATTTTTATGCCGCCCTTCTCCTTAGACTCAGGGCTGCTTACAACATGTTAGCAATAGCACTTTTTTAGCAGAGCTTGGCTATTGCCCCCACAATCCGGGTCCTCATTTTACCCACCTCGGAAGGATGGAAGGCTGAGTCAACCTTGAGCCGGTGATGAGATTTGAACCGCTGACCTTCAGATCTACAAATCAGCTTAAGTGGCCTGCAGTACAGCACTCTACCTGCTGCGCCACCCCGGCTCATTAAATACATTACTGTATTCCGGCATGAAGTGACCCAAAGTAGATGCAACCATTCTTTGCCGGTTAGTAAGTGAAAATTGCCAGACCATAAAGGTTTCCTGCCTAAGCAGGGATTGGACTAGAAAACGTCCAAGGTCTCTTCCAACTCTGATTGTATGGTATGGTATGGTATGGTATTAAAATTTAATTTAATTTAATTAATTTGACCTTGTATGCTGCCCAATCCCAATGGGTCTCGGGGCGGCTTATAATAGTACATACAATTACAGTGGTACCTCTACTTAAGAACTTAATTCGTTCCGTGACCAGGTTCTTAAGTAGAAAAGTTTGTAAGTAGAAGCAATTTTTCCCATAGGAATCAATGTAAAAGCAAATAATGTGTGCAAACCCATTAGGAAAGAAATAAAAGCTCGGAACTTGGGTGGGAGGAAGAGGAGGAAGAAGAAGAGGAGGAGGAGGACAGTCGCTGCCGATGGAAGAAGGTGAGGTGAGGAGAATCAAAAAAATCCAAAACTTTAAGGCTTAAAAAAAAAAAGAGGGACTCTGAGGCGGTGAGGAGGAGTATGTGCTCCCATACACTGCGCCAGAGAGAGAAACCCAGGGGGAATGGCAGGAAACTGGCTGGGCCTTCATGCCACTCTCAAATTTCCTGGGAAATTTTTCCGGGCTCGGGTTCTTCATTAGAAAATGGTTCTTAAGAAGAGGCAAAAAAATTTATCTAGAAAAGTTCTTAAGTAGAGGTGTTCTTAAGCACAGGTACCACTGTATATTATATTATGTTATGTTATGTTATGTTATATTATATTATATTATATTATATTATATTATATTATATTATATTATATTATATTATATTATATTATATTATATTATATTATATTATATTATATTATATTATATTATATTATATTATATTATACAGTATTATATTATATTATACTATATTATATTATATTATACAGTAATATATTAATATTATTAGAAGTAATATAAATCCAATTAATAATAATAATAATAATAATAATAATAATAATAGATTGACAAAATCTCCATCTGTCAATTGCAAAAGGCCGCATTACTGGGATCGGCAAACATAATTCGCCGCTACATCACGCAGTCCTAGGTGCTTGGGAAGCGCCCGACTGGTGATGAAATACGAAATCCAGCATAGTGATCTCGTTTGCTGTGTTGCATTGACATAATAATAATAATAATAATAATAATAATAATAATAATAATAATAATAATAATAATAATAAATATAGCAATAGCAGTTTAAAAGCATTTATCCTGCTTCATAATGCTTTACAGCTCTGAGAGGTTTACTGAGTCAGCCTATTACCCCCACAATCTGGGTCCTCATTTTACTGACCTCAGAAGGACGGAAGGCTAAGTCAGTCTTGAGCCGGTGAGAATCGAACTGCTGGCAGTCGGCAGAATTAGCCTGCAATACATCCTACTCACTGTGCCACTCAGTGAAGGGTTGCCGTAGCCAGCCCCTCCCGGTACACCTCCTCGGTGCTTCCTGGGGCTTGTGCACATGCCCCGCCATGAGATTTCGCTTCTATGCATGCACCCGAAGCGAAATCTCACACAATTTTGGCAATATTTTTGCTCCCATGCATGTGCAGAAGCCAAAAGTCAGCAAAAAATCACGGAAATCTCGCAAGTAACGGTCAGACTTCAGCAACTTTCGGTGATTTTTTGCTTCTGCGCATGCACAGAAGCGAAAAATTGGCAAAAATCGTGTGAGACTTCATTTCGGGCACATGCGCAGAAGCAAAAACTTGTGTGCAAGTGTCGGGGGGCAGAGATGCGCACGCATCTCCATTTTTTCTAACAGTTCGCCAATCCCACCTGTACTGGGTGGAGCCCATCACTGGTGCCACTACAGCTCTTATAAAAACACCCATGGGTGGGGGTATTTTTTGCTGCAAACAGCCCAAAGCAGCCAGAAAGCAGCAAGAAAACATTACAAATTGCAGTCATGTGACCGAAACTCTGCAACAGACAGTAAAGGTGAGCCAATTGCCAAGCCCCCAAAAGTGCAGGTGTATGCAGCCATCGGAATTCCCACAACTGGTGGTAAGTAGTATATGATTGGAACTTTGAACCATTGCTAAGTGAGGACCATTTGCATCTCAGGCATCCCAAGAGCAAAAGAAGCATCGCTTAATTAGAGCCTTTTTAAAACTTTCCCACTTCTAGAAACCGGAAGGACGTCCTACGTTTCAGGAGCTCCTGCATAGGATTGAATGTATAGCTGAAGACTCTTCGTCCTGACTATTAGCTTGGCAGGTGCGAGAACTCACAATAAGGACACAACCACTTCGGAGATGCTGCTGGATTCTTCCCAGAGACACAGTCCTGGATGCTGCTTAGAAGGACCAAGGGAAGACAAGGCAATTGTTGCGTATGGACCCTTTTATCTCTGGAAGAAGCTTTATCAACATATTTAAAGACCATTTGACTATTCAGACAACATTGTTATCAAGTGGACCAAAGTACAGTTTTCCAGGGGGGGGGGGGAAATACCCATTTGTAGCAGGCTAAAGTGCTGTGCAATGTCACTCAAATTCAGCGAAAATCCAGCTGTTGAACTTGAAGGAATGATATTTAAAGGGATTGTCGTTTAGTCTTGCCCTTTGTTGTGCCTTCCAGATGTGCTTGGACACATCTCTTTTTCTAGCCAGCATAGGGCTTGGCGTACACTGGTTTGGTCATGGCTGCTGGTGAATGTAGAGGTGATAGGTAGATGCAGAGGTGGGCTGCTAAGGTGGAACAGTGGCGTGTGCTCGCCCCCGTGGCTCTGAGTGCTAGTGGAGTCCAGCACAATTACGCTACTGCACCTGGACAGGTAGCAAAATTGCGCGCCTGAGTGAGATTTGCTTCCTGCGCAGCTGCGTGTCCATGTGCAATTTTGCTACCTGCCCAGGTGCAGTAGCGTAATTGCGCTGGACTCCACTAGCACTCAGAGCCACGGGGGCAAGCACATGTCACCATTCCACCTTAGAAGCCCACCTCTGGGTATATGGTATATGGAGAACTGAGGCCTCCTACAGAACTTATCTTAATATACAAGACCTCAGTGGCTTGTCAGGAAAATAGGGAAAAGAGAAAGACTAGTACATAAATACAGTGATACCTTGTCTTACAAACTTAATTGGTTCCGGGACGAGATTCTTAAGGTGAAAAGTTTGTAAGATGAAACAATGTTTCCCATAGGAATCAATGGAAAAGCGAATAATGCGTGCAAGCCCAAAATTCACCCCTTTTGCCAGCCGAAGCGCCCGTTTTTGCGCTGCTGGGATTTCCCTGAGGTTCCCCTCCATAGGAAACCCCACCTCCGGACTTCTGTGTTTTTGCGATGCTGCAGGGGTATCCCAGCAGGGGAATCCCAGCATCGCAAAAACAAGCGCTTCACTGGCAACGGAAGTCTGGAGGTGGGGTTTCCCATGGAGGGGAGCCTGAGGGGAATCCTAGCAGTGCAAAAACGGGTGCTTCACTGGCAATGGGAGTCCGGAGGCGGGGCATCCCAGCAGCGGTGGTGGGTTTGTAAGGTGAAAATGGTTTGTAAGAAGAGGCAAAAAAAATCTTAAACCCCGGGTTTGTATCTCGAAAAGTTTGTATGTTGAGGTGTTTGTAAGATGAGGTATCACTGTACAGTAGTACCCCTAGATACGAGCATAATTCATTCCAGAAGGGAGCTTGTATGTCGAGGCAACTCGTATCTGGAACAAATGAATTTAGACGTTGTTTTTCCCCTCCGAGATAACCAAAAGCAAGGATTCTTGCGCCACCTAGTGGACGCTCGGCTCGCATCCCGAATTTGAGCTCGGGACTAGAACAGAAATGTCTCTCCCCTCGTGGCTCGTATCTTGAAATACTCGCATGTAGAGCAGCTCGTATATAGAGGTACTACTGTACTAGTCTTTATAAAGATAAACATATATCCATCCTAAGATAAAATACAGAAAATAGTATAAGGGCAGACTAGATAGATCATGAGGTCTTTTTCTGCCGTCAGTCTTCTATGTTTCTAATACCAGATCTACTTGACTAGAAGCTGCTGAAAGATCCCACCAGGCCCCAAACAAATGTTAGGAAAACTATAAAAAGATCTTCCAGTAATTGTGACTTGTTTAAGCAGTCGCTAATGAAGACAAGTACCTTTTCAGTTTGAAGAGCTCCTACGAAACACGACGTTCACCATAAATGTATTCTAAATACCATTTATGGCTTGTAAATAGGCAGTGCACATACTGTAGGTTTTCGTATGAAGGGAGAATGTATTATGTCCTACACTATTTAAAAGCACAACGTATCGACTCCTTTATCGTATGCTACATGTTCAGTTTGGTGTTTAGCAAAAAAGCTCCCAACTTTTATTACAAACTGGGGAGGTTTTTTTAAAAAAAAATCAGATTGTTATTTTGATTTTATCAACTGTAAAGCGTGCTATATTGCCAGGGAAATAATGCATAGCAAAATGTGTCGAATAAATGTACTTCATATAATACGAAGTTTTAATGAAAAGTTGAACCAATGGTTTTCATTTTCAAGTGGGTATACGGGGGGAAATTAAACCTTCACTCTCATTATTAAGATACAGTGGTACCTCTACTTACGAACTTAATTCATTCCGTGACCAGGTTCTTAAGCAGAAATGTTTGTAAGAAGAAACAATTTTTCCTATAGGAATCAGTGTAAAAGCAAATAATGCGTGCAATTGGGGAAACCACGGGGAGGGTGGAGACCCTGTTTCCTCCCAGGAGATTCCTAGAGAGGCCCCATGGAGGCTTCTCCCTGCCTTTTCCGGTTACAGTTCCGTAGGCTCAGGTTTGTAAGTGGAAAATGGTTCTTGAGAAGAGGGGGGAAAAATCTTCAACACCTGGTTCTTATCTAGAAAAGTTCATAAGTAGAGGCGTTTGTACGCAGAGGTACCACTGTAGGTCCTAAACTATTCACCATGTCATAAATTATGTTAGTCCCAAAGTTCATCCTAAAGTTGCATGGGGACATAATTTCTCATGTCACGCAGTGCTTCAGAAGCATTGAAAGGAAAATAAATATTTTTTTTTTTTTGCTTTATCCTGAAACTGTTCAAAATCAGCAAAAGTAATTTTCAGTTTTGTTTAGGGGAGAAAATTACATAATCCGACCCATTATGTAATTTCACCCCTACAATCTGTTGTGATTCCGTCCGAGGCCCCTCAGGGAACGGCTGATCTTCTGCCGGTTTCCTGCTCAGAGGGGGAGGATGAGAAACAGGAGGTGCAGGCAGACGAGGAGGAGGAATCTCAGGCTGAGGAAGAGGGGGAACAGCCAGAGGCCCCCGAGAGGGAGCTCTCCCCAGCAAGCAGCCTGGAAAATGCACAAGCAATAATCGATCTGCGACAGAGAAGAGCAACACAAAGAAGGGACCAATTAGCTAGGTACTTTCAGCACTAAAGAGGCAACAGCTGGGTTTGGGTGTGGTGCTCTCTGGAAAGGCTAAAAGGCAGACCCACCCTTCCTGGCTTGTGGAGTATTATCTTTGGGAGTCCTGGGACCTGGCTGTGCTCTTTGGCGTCTTGTAATTCTCGTTTGTGACTTTGAATACTGAAACCTTGGGGGGGGAAAGGTGGGGGGTCTTATTCTCTACAGTGGTGGGTGTGCCAGCAAGAAGGCTGCTGTATTGTCTGGACATCAGGACTCTGCTGTAAAGTCTCATAACCTGCCTGTGGGGAAGAACAGGTTTTTCTCTGTGTTTATTTTTCAAGCTATAAAGTACTTTTGCTTTTACCAGCGTGTCTGGCTGTTTTTTCCAGTTGGTGTTGAGGTCTGGGGGCACCCAGACAGAACACATTCCAGACACTACTGAAGAATACCAATGCTGCTTGCATAAATCCAAGTTAATTACATTTGAAAAGAGTTTAAGTGTGGGGAGTAGCAGCTAAAGGACATTACTATTCCCAACTGTTAGCTAGCTATGTGTAATAGTTAAGATTTCAGTAAATCTTACTGAAACACTTTTTTAACATAAAGACTAGACCAGGGGTGTCAAACTCACAGTGTCACCCCAACACATGCTGTATTGTGACTGCCCCCCCTTTGCTAAACCGGAGGAGGCCAGTGTATGACACGTCCAGCCTTCAGGTTGTGAGTTTGACACTCCTGGACTATATTCTTGAAAGAGAAATACTCTTATTTACCATGTTACATAAAGACTTTCTGCAAAATTGCAGCACGTGTGGTCTTTGCTTCTAAGAGTCTACGGAGGGGGGCGGCATACAAATCTAATTAATAATAATGATGATGATGAAGAAGAAGGAGGAGGAGGAGGAGGAGGAAGAAGAAGAAGAAGAAGAAGAAGAAGAAGGGGGAGGAGGAGGAGGAGGAAGAAGAAGATGAAGAAGAAAAAGAAGAAGGGGGAGGAGGGAGGAGGAGGAGGAAGGAGGAGGAAGGAAAAGGAGGAGGAGAAGGAGGAGGAGAAAGAGGAAGAGGAAGAAGAAGAAGAAGAAGAAGAAGAAGAAGAAGAAGAAGAAGAAGAAGAAGAAGAAGAAGAAGAAGAAGAAGAAGAAAAAGAAGAATGGCACCATCGCAGAACATTTCATTATGATTTGTTAACTCAAAAAAAAGGGGGGGAGATATTCCCCAAAATAGCTAAAATGTAGGGAGCTTCATACAAAACACAGGTGAACCCTCTTGTCTTAATTGTAAAAGTCATCAATTCACACTCTTGGGTGGGTTGTCTAAATATCTATTTTCTTGATATAAATCTTATGTGGACCTCTCTCTCTGAATCCTTCTATCTGGGATTTCCAAAGGACGATCCTCCAAATGGATTAGGATTATACAAAATATAAAAACAGGCCCAATGTTAGCAGGAGACACTATGAAAACATTTTTATACATTTTTGTCAATATTATATCAAAAGATTTTCCATTCAGAACATTCAATATTAAATATTTTTACATAGTTACGGCAAACTTCATACAGATACAGAAAGGCGATTTCACACACACACCGCCCCCCTGAATGGGACTTCGTTGACACTGCTCGTGGTTCTCAGATGAGCCATACAGTAAGTGACCATTTTAAATAATTAAAAACCTGTATTTCCTTAAAGGGTTCCTTATCATGGAACAGATGCCAATTCTTAATAAACCAAAATAATAAGAGAAATTCAAAGCTAAAAGGATTGTGTTATCCAAGTCCATTCCTACCCGTTACTGTGAGCTAAATATATAATTTATTTATTTGTGTAATAAAACCTGTCCAGCTTTTTCTTTGTTTCTTGAGCAGTTTTGGAATTAGAGTGTTAATGTTAAATGCTGAAGAGATAACCAACAATATCCACACAGCCAAGCCTGTGTTTACAGAGGGAAATCTATTTTGAAACCAAATTTATTGGCGCTGATAATTTTACTTCAGACATTGACATGTAACCAAATCACTTTCCAGTTCACAAAATAACCAATGAATTGTTGGTTTTTAAAAAAAATCTTAACCCTGTGTTATAGTATACTTCTATGTAAAAGGAAAGAGACTTTAACATTTGAGAGTATACATACATGTTTTTAAAAGCTAATCTAAATCTACCATCCTGAACAATTAAAAGCAATTGATGAAGAAAATAAAACTTAAAAGGATTTCCAGAAATGTTTAATGTACACCAAGTTAATTCCCAGATTTGTTGAGTTTATTGTAAAGATTTCTTGGTTTCAGTAATTCACTGCTATCTGGCATAGAAAGACCCTGTTCTCATGTAATGTACTTAGACTTTAAACTTTGTTGCTGGAAAAAGAGAAGAGGTTTCCTTTGGATATTTCCTACTTGGAAAACTAGAATAAATTAAATTTTCCAATTTAATAGCATGCTGGACATTCAAATAAGTCCTGGTTTTCACAAAATACCTTCACTTAGCCCTCAGGAAAAAAATCTCATTTTAAAACAGTGAAAATACAAACTACAATTTAGAAAATACATGTACATATATAATTCATTTTAGTAGCAACCACAGTCATCCATTAAACAGCGTTACTGCCGTCAGTGACTTGCAGGCTGTTAAAAAGTGGCAAATACAGAAATACCAGAATTTCCTTTTCTAACCCAAAAGCAAACGAGGGGGGTCCCCTTTCCGTTCCTCCCAATTCTGGGAGAGTGAAGATAATGATATTCCTCTGGTGGGCCGGTAAGCCGCGAGAGATTACTGTAATGGTGGTTACTATCGTTCATTTCCTCGGCTGAAGAGAGTATTGTCCTCATCACACATCAAAGCGGGCGTGTCCATATTTTCTAATAAAGTGTGATGAGACTCGTAAGCATGCAAAGGCAAGTTGGGGTCTTTCTTAACGGAAATCGCCAACTGGTTCCAGGTAATGTTGACGTTTTTGAAAGCGTGAAGGAAGAAAATGCCAATGATTATGGTGAAGAACCCACTCAGGGTTCCAATGATGTCTCCGAGTTCCATGCTGTTCCATTCTTTGAAGAGGATAACGGAGCAGATCACCACCGTGGTTGTGAAGCACACGTAATAAATGGGAGTGACCAGAGACGTATTAAACACATCCAGCGCCTTGTTGAGGTAGTTGATTTGAGTACTGACGGCCAGCACCAAAATTACGGCTAAAATGTAGAGCAGCGGGTTGCGGAAGACCGGCTTCTGATAAAGCATGTCCTTAATGGCGATACCCAGGCCTTTGACGGAGGAGACCGAGAAAGCCCCTATCAGGGAACAGATGGAGACGTAGACCAATATATTGGTCCGTCCAAACCGTGGAGCGACGACAAAAATAAGTACCAGCGAGGTCACAATTATAACGGAAGCAAATGCAATGAAGACTGTAGGAAAGGAAAATAACTACGTGTTAGGATTTAGAGAATAGGCAAAGGTGTCAAATCAGAGTTGTTTTTTGACCTAGGCACCCTGATAAATCATAAAACACAAACATAGTCCCAAAAAACTGGATTGATTGTGAGTTTGCATGCTTTATGATATTGTAGTTTTAATGGATTTTAGATTTTTAGGTAGATTTTATGGATGTATTTATTATCCTTTTTATTTGTATTGTACTGTAATGACTTTTGTTAGCTGCTCAGAGTCTGTTTTGGAGTGAGCAGCATATAAATTATATATATATATATTATATACAGCTCGGAGCCTGGGCGTGGCTTGGCTTAACTATTCTGTGTATATAAGAATTTGTTGGTCCTTACTCTTTGCTTCTAGTTCTAGTCCTTGCTTTTACTTCTTCCCTACCACGTTGCAAAAGCTGCATGGGTATTGTATTCATGCATACATGCATATAAAGAGGTTTCTTCTACAAATGAAACCTGTTGAATTATTTACTTGTGGGCTGGCTGGATAACTACAGACTTCAACGTTTTTCCATTCAGTATCGCCATATAAGCTGTAATATTGTACATGAGGAAGACCACACACAACCTCAAATCTGTTTACAGTATAGCACAAATAAATAGATTCTAGCTTACTCTAAATACATTCATGAGGAAACATTTTCATTCTATGAGGGGCTCATTCTATGTGCTTTCCCACTCACATGCACACCATGGGGGTTAGGAGTCTTTATTAAGGCTTCCAAGCAGAGGTGGGCTTCAAAAATGTAAGCAGGGGGTTCTCTGCCTGGTTTCTGGGTGGGCGTGGCCATGGTGGGCATGGCCTAATTGGACTTCTACACCACAGCGGGAAGGGGCACTTTTGCCCTCCCCAGGCTCCAGAGCGGCCCGTTTCTGGCCTTCCCAAACTTCTGGAGACACATTTTTTACCCTCCCCGAGCCTCTCTATATGCCCTGCACTTATCTGCATCCAAAATGGGCCGCATGGGGGATTCCTGGGAGGGGAGGGGTGGGCAAGGCCAGCCAGGAGTGGGATGGGGGGGTTTTCTGAACTGCACAGAATCTTAACTAGAAGTTCTCCCAAACTCCTGCGAACCCCCTGCTGCCCACCCCTGCTTTCAAGCTGCAGTTAGTATTCCCCAGCAATTCCCTTTGCCAGTGCTGCTCAAAAGAAGTCAGGACTAGTCCACAGCACAAAGACAAGGGAGGTCCACTAGAGAAAGGCAAGTCCCCAGGACAAAAGAAGTTCTGGGTTGAAAAGGCACAATCCAAACTTCAAGGCAACCGTCACAATGGCTGAAGAGCACACAGCAAGGAAACAGATTCCTTTTTTCCCAGCACTCCCCTTGCTGAGCTAAATAACTGCTTCCTGATGCAGCCCATCAAGATGGGTGAAGCTACTCCCCACAAGCAGCCTGGCTGACCTTCATTCTACCTGCCTCCTCTCATCTCTATGTGCTCTCTGGTCGGGAGGAGGTGGCATCACTGCTGACCACCTGCAGCTTTGTGCCTTCTCCACCTGAAACCTTTGGGTTTCCCAGCTGCAGCTGTGCCTCTGGCTCAGCCAGATTTATTTATTTTATTTTATTTTATTTTATTTTATTATTTTATTTTATTTATTTTATTTTTTTATTTTATTTTTATTTATGCTCGCTCCCCTGTTCTCAGCTCCCCACCCATTCCTAGCTGCATCCCCTCCTAGCAGTTCATCCTCTGAATTAAAATCTGGAGAGGCATCTGGGCAAACTTCCAGGGGAATCCTCACATTCTATGATAGGTCTCTAGTAAGCATACCTGGATCTTTCAGTTTTATTTCCATGTCATCCAATGATGTGATCTGTTCCTCTTCGGGAGCATGGATCACCATCACGGTGGAACCCAAAATGCTTAACACACAGCCCAGCTTTCCATGAATGTTGAGCTTTTCATCCAAAAAATAGGAAGACAATATCGCACTGTTTGAAATTTTCAAAAAAAACACAAACCCGAGAAATTAAGCAAATATAGTATTAGAACTCTAATAGTTAGGTTGGCAATATGTGGACCAATAATACATATGTTTACACATACACACACATCTTTAACTGAGCTATATCTGTTTGGCTGAGGTGTTGCAGGCTGCCACAGGAGGGAGCTAGAGTTCATAGCATATAGTATCTCTGGAGACTCTCTCTGTTTCTTTCTCTCTGGCTATTCTCTGTTAATGGCTACTCACTGTTAAGTATGCTCTGCAATCTCTCTGTATTGTAGTTATGTACTATAGCTAAAATGTGTTTAGACTTGATATCTTTATGTACTGATTATGACAAAACAACTGGTAAGAAAGACAATAATATTTGGATTGTTATTCTGACTATTATGTGTATGATTTTGGACTGTTTATAGGAACATGCTATTTCTCAAAGTAAACTTCAATTCAAGTTAGTATATCTGTGTGTGGCTGAGTAGTTGTTCACAAGTAATCTCAATATAAACAGCCTTGGTAAACAATGATTACTCTGCTCATACATTAACAGATAGAACCTTTGGGAATGTAACAGATCCAGAAACTGAAGTTCTGAATAGCTAGAATGAATAAGAACCAAGAACAGTATTATAAATGGACAACGTTTGTGTCGGAATTAGACACAAAACATGGCAGGATGCAGAGATGTCTTTCCGCCTTCGCAGTGTTTATTGCTTATACAGTTTTTGAAGCAGCAAAAAGTAGAGGCGAGCAACAGCATTCTCTATGAGCGTCTTGTTATTGAAATCTATATGAGATCACGTACCATCCAGAGAAAGTGTCTTAGATCATTCTGGGCATGTGAATTAGGTGATTTCATGTAGGCATGAGGGACCCGCTTAGGGCAGGGAGTTTTCTCTCACAGACATACACACCCTTTCCACAGGGCCTCATCCCTACAAGTTTGCACATTACTGTCAGGATCGGGGCCTACCTGATGCAATACAGTGTTCCCTCAATTTCCGCAGGGGATGCGTTCCAAGACTGCCCGCTAAAGTCAAATTTCCGCGAAGTAGAGATGCGGAAATAAATGCACTATTTTTGGCTATGAACAGTATCACAAGCCTTCCCTTAACACTTTAAACCCCTAAATTGCAATTTCCCATTCCCTTAGCAACCATTTACTCACCATGTTTATTTATTAAAGTTTATTTAAAAAATATTTATTAAAGGTGGATGAAAGTTTGGCGATGACATATGACGTCATCGGGCGGGAAAAACCGTGGTATAGCGGGAAAAAACTATGAAGTATTTTTTAATTAATATTTTTGAAAAACCGTGGTATAGACTTTTCGCGAAGTTCAAACACATGAAAATCGAGGGAACACTGTATTCCAAATTGCAGACTGAAGAATTGTAATGACTTCAACCATGTAAAACTGCTTAGTCATGGTGAATATGCAGATTGTAAGGTAATCTAATTGGCTGACAAAAGTATATATATATATACATAAGGCACCTTTGCATAGGTGTGGTTTGTGGCTTAGCTTGAAGGTATTGTAGTTTAGTATGGTTTACAGTGGCTTGTGAATTAGTGTGGCTTGTGGTGGCTGAAGACTTGTAACTGAGAATAGTAGATAGAGAATTGTGTGTACAGTGTTCCCTCGATTTTTGCGGGTTCGAACTTCGCGGAAAGTCTATACCACGGTTTTTCAAAAATATTAATTAAAAAATACTTCGTGGGTTTTTTCCCTATACCACGGTTTTTCCCACCCGATGACATCATATGTCATCGCCAAACTTTCGTCTGCCTTTAATAAATATTTTTTTAAATAAACTTTAATAAATAAACATGGTGAGTATTAATCTGAATGGTTGCTAAGGGAATGGAAAATTGCAATTTAGGGGTTTAAAGTATTAAGGGAAGGCTCGTGATACTGTTCATAGCCAAAAATAGTGTATTTACTTCCGCATCTCTACTTCGCGGAAATTCAACTTTCACGGGCGGTCTCGGAACGCATCCCCCACAAAAAGCGAGGAACACTGTACTTTGTATAGTAACTGCTAGAGAAATAGCTACAGTGTAAATACTTAGTGTAGATTTGCTACAAAAGAAGTAAATATTTTCCTAAGAAACTCTGCAGTACTGTCTTCAATTATCTTAAGGACAAATATCCTGGCCTGAGGCAGGCTGGTTAGCTGCTTTGGCTATCGGGGTAGGCTAGCTTCTGCAAAACATTACTTCAACAATTACTACTTCATAATCGTCTCAGATACATCAACATATGAGGAGCTTAGTTTACTTCTGCCAAGCTTTACAACTGCTCTTCCTGACTTTTGGACACGTTAGAAAAAGAAATGAACTCCACATGGTCTTTTGACAGAGCGTCTATGATGGAGTATGTAAATTGTGTGTATGTACAACAGCCTTTACAAACCTACTGTGTCACAGTGCCTGACTAATAGAATAGCCAAGGCCAGGTTCTCAATTTAAATCCCATATGTACTAAAAGAATTGCATATTAGGAAAAATGTATATTTTTGCAGAAACACAAGTTGGGGGCAGAGCTATGTATTTATGCATAGTCCAAAGCTCTTTATATTGCCAAATTCTAACAGATATGTAGTGAGGTATGTTGTCACTTTGGACTCTTCAGAACTGTGTTTTTGTCTGGCTGTGGAATTTGGGGAGTTGAAAGTCACACACCCTAAAGTTGCCAATTTTGAGAAGTACTGCTTTAGGAAGACCATATAGTCATAATTTAACTAACTAGCAGCATAAGAGCTCACAATGTATTTACAGCCCTGTTGAGCCACTGTTGAACTCTAATCCTAGATGTCTTAGTTGGCAAAGCAATTGTACTAATTGTACTAACCTTATAAGGACACTTAGTGCCCCCAACGGAGTGACCAGAGTTGCCGGGGCAAAAGCGTATGCAGCAAAGTTGGCAGCTTCTCCTATTCCCACTGCCAAAAAATGACAGCAAACTAGAATTACTCCAGAGATCTACGGTAATCTTTCTAAAAAATATCTTTTTGCAATTCTATCAGTAATTTCTGCCTGCCCATGTTAGATGCAAGAAATTTTAGAAATTGTTAGAACAGCTCTCCTTCTCCCTCTTTCTCTCCCCCTTTCTTCCTCCCTCTGTCCCCCTATCTGCCTCTCTCCCTCCCTCCATCTCCTCTCTCCCTTCCCATCTCTCTCCCCTCCAGACTAAAACAATCTGTTTCTAAAGTATCCTCATTGAAGGAAGAGAATGGCATTCCATAACCATCCATCACAATATAAACAATGCTTTATAACATTTCACCACTCCTTTTTACTAAAACATTTTACTTACCCTAAACTAATACCAAAACCTTTCCATTTGCCTTATCTACAGTAGTCAAGTCAAAAACTGACTACAGAGATGCAAACTAAAAACAGATTGGCCTATACAAGTATAAGATGCCTCTTTTTCCTCGCTAAAAGAGGCTGATAATTTGGGTGCGTCTTGTACCTTGAATGTAGCTTTTATTTGCCCCAGCTCTAACTAGCTGCTAACAATCTTCTCAGCCCTTGCCTTGTAGGCTCTTTCATTGTTTCTCTCTGCGAAGAATTTTTTCCTAGCCTTAAGTCTTTACAGGTTTTTTTTTCATTGCTCCAACTTGCTCCAAAAAAGTTTCTTTCCAGCGCTAATCAGGTGCTACCGTGTTTCCCCGAAAGTAAGACAGTGTCTTACTTTCTTTTTATCCCCAAAAGCCCCACTATGTCTTACTTTCGGGGTATGTCTTATATTGTTAAAGGGGCACTGACAGCTAAAAAAACTGTAAAATGTGTTTTTTTAGTGTATATGCATTTTACCTTCTGTGACGGGCGGGGGGGGAGGTTTCTTTGGAGTAGGGACGTGCCCGAGTAAATTTGCAGAGGCGGCAGTGACAAGTGCAGGGGACAGCGCGGTGACATATGGAGAGGGGGACGGCGCAGGCGTGGGCAGGAGGCGGCGCTCATTTGGATCAGACGGAGGCGGCAGACGCGGTGACGTATGGAGGGGGGGACGTGGGCAGGAGGCGGCGCGCAGCTAGATGAGAGGGAGGCGGCAATACCCCCCGTATTTCCCCGAAAGTAAGACATATGTCTTACTTTCGGGGTACGGCTTATATTAGCCGACCCCCCTGAAACCCCCGATACGTCTTACAATCGGGTGTGTCTTACTATCGGGGAAACAGGGTAACAATGTTCCCAGCTCTTACCGGCTTGCAAGCTCCTTCATTGTTACTCTCTGCAAAGAATGTTTTACAAGCCCTAAGTCTTTCCAAGGTTTTGTCATTGCTCTACTTGCTCCAAAGGTTTCTTTACAGGTGATAATGATGTTCCCAGCTCTTACTGGCTTGCAAGCTCTTTTATTGTTACTTTCTCCGAATAAGGTTTTTTTAAAAGCCCTAAACAGGGGACAAAATAATGTGCTGAAGCTGACCACACTAAGTACGCTAGCCAGATGAATACCTGGTAGGCAAATTTTTTCCTTGTTTTCCTCCCCAAAAACTAAGGTGCGTCTTATACTCTGAAAAATGTGGTGGTGATAGTAGTAGTAGTAGTAGTAGTAGTAGTAGTAGTAGTAGTAGTAATAATGATGATGATGGTGATGATGATGATGATGATGATGATATGATGAAAATCTTGTGGGACTTTCAAATACAGACAGATATCACGATTGTCAAGGGCTGAAGAGTATAGTTATTGATATTGCTGTACCAGGAGATGCCAAAGTTGAAGAAAAAAAACTAGAAAAAACTACAAAATATCACGACCTGGCCATTGAAACTACATTACATGGCTATGGATGAAACATGCAACAGTGATGCCCATTGTCATTGGGGCACTTGGTACCACGTCCAAGAATTTCACAAAACACATCAAGAAATTGCAGCTTTGTGTAATAACACCAGCTGAACTGCCAAAAACTGCACCACTTGGAACATCATATATTTTAAGAAAATACTTGGTTGATAGCTAGGATGCTGGCAGCAACCCGTATCAACCATTAGCACCAATCAATGGTATTTGTGACATTATTTTAAATGTTCAGTTGACTTGAGTTTCATGTTTAATTAATAAAAGAGATGATGATAATTAATAATAACAACAATAACAACAACAATAACAACAACAATAATAGTAATATTGAATTTCCAGAATGCTTTTTTTAATAGGCTTTTTTCTCATGTGTTTAAACACTGATCTGTCAGAGACTACATAAGAGAAGACTCCTGCAAGTGTCTTGGACTGCAAGGCAATCAAACCGGTCAGTCCTAGGGGAAATCAAACCCCTGACTGCTCTTTAGAAGGCCAGATCCTGAAGATGAAACTCAAATACTTTGGCCACCTAATGAGAAGGAAGGACTCACTGGAGAATGTTGTGGTTGGCTCACGGTCACTGATTTTGACTCAGAGGAGCCGGGTCCATCGAATCAAAGAAGACCTGTTTGGCTTACAGAGGAGTCAGACAGTGAGGGGGAAGGAGAGGTGGATGTAAAAGGTGCTGGAGAGGCAGAGAGGCCTGCAGAGCCTGTAGGATCTCCGGTCAGAGCCTCCTCTGGGTCAGATGAAGAGAGGGTGATGGATGACCCCAGCCTCAATGTTAGGGTGCGTAGAATGATGGAACCCCAGGAGCAACTGCGCAGATGCAGATGGAGATTCTAAGGCACAGCTGTCAGCAATTAAGTAAGCTGCAGCAGACTTTAAAAGGGAAGGGCTTGCGAACGGCTGTGTGGGAAATTATCTTTCGGAATTGAGGGAAACAGAGACACTGAAGAGTGTGGTTTAGCCTTTACTTTGGAAAACTTTGCAACTCTGAAACTCAGCCAAGTGAATAATTGTCAGAAGCAAGCTCGAGAGACTTTCGTTGCCAGCTTGAGCCGTTAACCCTGACCTTTAGATCGTAAACCAACATTCTTTTGCAGTTGCTGTGGCTCTAAGGCAATTTTGTAAAGAAATAGAACTTTGCCTTTTGCAAGCTGCAGTGTGTATGTGTGCGTTTGTACACTGCTTTGTTGTGTGGCCAGCTGGCCAAGCACAAGGGAGAAGAGCCTAATGCCGGGAAAGATTGAGAGCAAAAGAAGAAAGGGATGACAAAGAATGAGGTGGCTGGGTGGAGTCACTGAAGCAGTCTGTGTGAGCTTAAATGGACTCCAGGGATGGTAGGGAACAGAAGGGCCTGGAGGAATGTTGTCCATGGGGACGCTAGGGGTCAGATATGACTTCAAAACTAACAACAACAATGATATAAGCATTAAGAAAGGCACACTACAACTATAACTCAACAAGAATTTCTGGCAAATGGAAATGGACCTGTTTTTCATTCAAACTATATGACTATATGTTGTGATTCCGTCTGAGGCCCCTCAGGGAACGGCTGATCCTCTGCCGGCTTCCTGCTGAGAGGGGGAGGATGAGGAACAGGAGGTTCAGGCAGACGGGGAGGAGGAATCTAAGGCTGAGGGAGAGGGAGGACAGCCAGAGTCCCCCGAGGGGGAGCTCTCCCCAGCAAGCAGCCTGGATTCCTTAGATGAAAATGCACAAGCAATCATCGATCTCCGGCAGAGAAGAGCAACACAATGAAGGGGACAATTAGCCAGGTACTTTCAGCACTAAAGAGGCAACAGCTGGGTTTGGGTGTGGTGCTCTCTGGAAAGGCTGAAAAGGCAAACCCACCCTTCCTGGCTTGTGGAGTATTATCTTTGGGAGTCCTGGGACCTGGCTGTGATCTTTGGTGTCTTGGAATTCTGGTTTGTGACTTTGAATACTGAAACCTTGGGGGGAAAAGGTGTGGGTCTTATTCTCTACAGTGGTGGGTGTGCCAGCAAGAAGTCTGCTGTATTGTCTGGCCATCAGGACTCTGCTGTGAAGTCTCATAGCCTGCCTGTTGGGAAGAACAGGTTTTTCTCTGTGTTTATTTTTCAAACTATAAAGTGCTTTTGCTTTTACCAGCGTGTCTGGATGCTTTTTCCAGTTGGTGTTGAAGTCTGGGGGCACCCAGACAGAACAACTATAGTATCAAGGCAGAGGAAGCCTTAATACAGTGTTTCCCAACCTTGGCAACTTGAAGATATTTGGACTTCAACTCCCAGAATTCCCCAGCCAGCAAATGCTGGCTGGGGAATTCTGGGAGTTGAAGTCCAGATATCTCCAAGTTGCCAAGGTTGGGAAACACTGCCCTAATAGTAACAACTACAGCCAGTTTCTTTTAGCGAGAAGCATGAAAAAATAAAAAAAGCTTTGAAGCTTTGATACTTACTTGAAAGCAATCCTGCCCACCATAACCATTCTTTGAGGTAAGAATAGCCACCCTCTCCTAGGGGGAAACAAAAACATAAAAACATTTTTGGAAGAAAAACCTACAATTCAGCTTCTATTCAAATAGTTCAACTACCCCTTTTTCTAATCCTTTTTTCAAAGGAGCATGTTTTTTGTGTCATTCCATTATTCAATTCTTTATTCCATTGTAAGTGCAGACAGAATTATACCAGCAACAGTTTGATTTAACAGTAAGAATCATAGAACTTTGAGCTGGAAGGAATCTTGAAGGTCTTCTAGTCTAAGGCAGGAAATTGTATTGCAATGGTGAAATCCATTTTTTTTACAACAGGTTCTGTGGCTTGGCTTTGCGGTAATGGCAGGGGAAGGATCCTGCAGTATCTCCATTCCCACCCCACTCCAGGGGAAGAATACTGCAAAATCCCTACTTCTGGGGAAAGGATCCTGCAAAATCTCCATTCCCACCCCACTCTGAGGCTAGCCAGAAGTGGGATTTGCTGGTTCTCTGAACTACTCAAAATTTGCACTCCCTGTTTTCCAGAACCTGTCAAAACCTGCTGAATTTCTCCCCTGTCTTATTGTATCCTGGACAAGTGGCTTTGCATTTTTTCTAGAGCTTCAGCATCTTTATTATAGTGACCGGAACTGGATTCTGTATTATAAGGGGTGGCTTCATTAATGCAATACAAAGTAGTCGCATCACTTCTTTTGATCTTGATGCTGTCTCTCTGTTGATGTAGCCCAAGACTGCAAATGGCCTTGTTGGCATCGCAAAATGCTTGGCTGATACTTAAGTGGTGGTCCTCTAGGCTAGCAGCCTGCCAACCTTTTGGGCACCAGGGACCGGTTTCCTGGAGAACATTTTTCCTGCAGAGTGGGGTGGTGATGTGTGGTTTTGTGTGCTGCCTTCATCTTGCGAATGGGGCTTCATTTGTTTGTAGAGCCTGGTTTCTGGCATGCCGTGGACCGGTGGCAGTCCACAGACCAGGGGCTGGAGATCCCTGCACTAAGGGACATGGATATCCATGGGGAAAGCATTTTCCTATAACTTGCAATCTAGTTAAGGCACAGTCGTAGATGATGTCATACCAAATGGCTAAGCCATGGAGAAATATTGGTAGCTGAGGAAACAATTTGTTGCCAGTTATGCTCATTTTTGCTTGACTCTGCCAGGCAGTGCGATCCGTTGTTTTTTACATGATTTTCCCCTGACTTTTAAACATTTTAACGGTTTGTTTTTTCCATGATTTATTCCATTTTTTTCATGAATTCCCTGATAATTCCTTGATATTTCCCAAACCACTGATTTCCTTGATAATTCCCTGATTTCCATTTTTCAGGTTTGCTGGACACCCTGGAGTTACTATTGTTGGGCCGTGTACTATCCATTCTACACCTAAGCATTTGATTTTTCCTGCCTAAATGCAGGATCTCGCTTTTCTACATAATAATTGCATCTTGTTGGTTAGGACCCAATCAAGATCTTTCTCAGTCTTCAGTCCATCTTCCAATTCCTCCAGTTTGGTGTCATCTGCAAATTTGATGAGTGCTCCTTTTATAGCAGTCATATTTAGACTTGTATACCGCTTCTCCATGCTTTAACAGACCTCTCTAAGCCGTTTACAGAGTCAATCCCAAAAATCTGGGTTTTCATTTTACCCACCTGGGAAGAATGGAAGGCTGACTCAACCTTGAACCTGGTGAGATTCGATCTACCAAATTGCAAGCAGCCGGCAATCAGCTGAAACAGCCTGCAGTACCTGCATTGTAATCACAGCGCCACCAGGGCTCTATATTCCTTCCAAGGACCCAGATTGTTAGGGGCAATATGCTTACTCTCTCTAAACCGCTTAGAGCGCTGTAAAGCACTGTGAAGCGGTGTATAAGTCTAAATGCTATTGCTAAATGCTATTCCCTCATCTAGATCCTTTATGAAGCTATTGACCTAAAGACCAGGATTCTGTCAGTTCTAGACCTGTCTTAGGCATGAAAGCCCACTGGGTGAGTTTGGACCAGTCACTTCCTCTAAGCCCAACCCACCTCACAGGGTCGTTGTGGAGAAAACAGGAGAAGGAAGGGGTATGAGAAGCCTTGGCCACCTTGAGTTATTTATGAACAATAATGAAGGTGGAATAAAAAGCAAATCATATTATGGTTGGGAGTTATATAGGAACTGTTATTAAACTTAGTTAAGAGTATATTTTTTAGTTTATGTTGTTTCAAGACCACTTTTTGTTATGTACACACGTAAAGATCAACATACTGTGGATGTAGTTTGTTTTCAACAAGTCTTTTTTATTATTCATTTATTTATTTCTCAAAAGGCCCCAAACACTCTTCTCAGACCTCCTACAATAGTGGTTCTCAACCTGGGGGTAAGGACCCCTTTGCGGGTCAAATGACCATTTCACTTCGCCTGAGACCATGGGAAAAAACAAATTTCCCATAGAGCTAGGAACTAATCTATTCTGGCACCTTGAAACATATTTTTACAATCTGACCAATCAAGCGTTTACAGTGGGAGATGTCCCTCTGACCTTCCTGCTGATCAACTTCAAGCTCTGTTGGGAGAATTGGTGCTAGACTTATGGTTGGGGGTCACCACAACATAAAGAACTGTATTAAGGGAATCAGCAGCATTAGAAAGGTTGAGAACCACTGTCCTTCCATATAACAGGAATTGGAAAGTGGAGAAATTTCCTCCAGGAATTGGAGGGGAAATAAACACCTTAAAAAACAAAATGCTTCATATCTGATGAAGATTATATCTTACGCTTTCCACAAAAAGAACCACCTGCAAACTATTTGATATTAAATACAACACTGGAGATATATAGCCAAGCTATGCTTTGAGACTTGATTCCCAATTTAAAAAAAAAGATATTTGAAAGTAGTTTTTTTTTTTTACCAGCTCTAGTGAAACCTTTTGCAGCCATTTGCAAAAGGCCCTTCTTCTTCAATATAAAACTGGAACCCACAAAGATACTGGAGCCAATGGCCAACGCGACGCCTAGGTATAAGCTGTATTTGCTTCCTTGGGGAGTAGAAACATTCAGCACCGTTTCGTTGGGGTATCTCCCCGAATAGGCAAAGAAAGAAGCTTGTAGCTCCGATACGTTGAGGATCTGGCACCACGCATGTTGAGAGTTGGGGCAGGCCAAAGGAAACACTTCCCCTAGGATAACAGAAAAAGAATGATGGACTGAGCATTTGAGGCACAATATGTTAGAAAATGTTTGCAGAGCTAATCCATAGGCTTAGCAAAACCAACTCTTAGCAATACGAACAAAAGCTCAGAGAAGACCAATAGCAATAGCATTTAGACTTATATACCACTTCACAGTGCTTTACAGCCAGGGGTGGGCAGCAGGCAAGAGGGGGGGATGCAGTTCCACCAGCGGAAATGAAGATGCGTGCACAGCTCTATCTGATCGGCGGGTCACTTCCTGGATTACTAGTCTCAGCCCAGCTCTCCACTTTTCCCCTTCTGCTGCTGCTGCCCGTGCCTCGCTTTTTTCCTCTTTCCTCCTTCCTGGCCTCGGACAAGCTTCCCCCTCTCCTGCCCAGCTCCCCTCCAGCCTCCCATGGCCACCTCCCACCTGTGGTGCAAGCAGAAGGTGGGGGTGGAAGCGGCGCTGGCAGCATTTATGCTTCTGGCAGGACCCGTCGCCTAGCTACCAAGCCTTCCTACCCAGGAAGGAGAGCGCGGGAAACACAAAGCAAATTGTCACCCCAGCAAATGACACTGGTAAGGTTGTAAGTCAAGGACTTAACAGCTCATTTGAACGATGATGATCACTTAAGCCACTCCCACCTGGTCATATGGCTGGCAAGCCACTCCTACCTGGTCACATGACCATTAAGCCACATCTACAAATAAGCCACACCCACAGTGTGGCAGTAAAAGTTTTGGCTGCCCATTACTGGAGTAAGCATATTGCCCGCCAACAATCTGGGTTCTCATTTTACCGACCTTGGAAGGATCGAAGGCTGAGTCAACCTGAACGCAGCCGCGAGAGCCATCGTGGGGCTTCCAAGATTCGCCCACGTTTCTTCAACACTCCGGGGCTTGCATTGGCAGCCGATCAGTTTCCCGTCACAATTCAAAGTGTTGGTCCTGACCTTTAAAGCCCTACATGGCATGGGACCAGATTACCTCCAGAACTGCCTGCTACCGCACGAATCCTAGCGACCGATAAGGTCCCACAGAGTTGGCCTTCTCTGGGTCCCGTCGACTAAACAATGTCGTTTGGTGGGCCCCAGGGGAAGAGCCTTCTCTGTGGCAGCCCCGGCCCTCTGGAACCAACTCCCCCTGGAGATTAGAACTGCCCCATCCTCCCTATTTTTTGTAAACTACTCAAGACTCACTTATACCGCCAGGCATGGGGGAGTCGAGATATTCCTTCCCCCTAGGCCATTACAATTTATGCATGGTATGTTTGTTTGTGTGTATGTTTGGTTTTATAATAAGGGGTTTTAGTTGTTTTAGTATTGGATTGTTACATGCTGGTTTTATCATTGTTGTTAGCCGCTCCGAGTCTACGGAAAGGGGCAGCATACAAATCCAATAAATAATAATAATAATAACCTTGAGCCTGGTGAGATTTGACCTGCCAAACTGCTGGCAGCCGGTGATGAGCAGAAGAAGCTTGCAGTATTGCTGCACTCTTAACAACTACATCACCGAGGCTCCAGGATGATTAGGGGACTGAAGACTAAAACATAAGAACAGTTACAGAAGCTGGACATGGCTAGTCTGGTGAAGAGAAGGACCAGGGGAGACATGAAAGAATCCTTCCAATACTTGAAGGGCTAGTACACAGAAGAAGGGGTCAAGAGATTTTCTAAGGCACACGGAAGGCCAGACAAGGAATAATGAATGGAAACTGAACAAGGAGAAATTCAGCCTAGAAATAAGGAGAAATTTTCTGACCGTGAGACCTAATCACAGAACAGAAGTTTCCTTCGGAAGTTTGTGGGACCTTCACTACTGGAGGCTTTCAAGAAGAAATTGGAATGTCATGTTGTCAAAAATAGTGTAGGGTCTCCGGCTTGGGCAGGGAGGTTAGACTAGATGACCTACAAGGTCCCTTCCAACTCTGTTAATCTGTATTAATTATGACTGGGTGTGACTGTATGACTGGGTAGGACAGTCTCAAAATGGGTGAACAGTGCAGTCAGGCGGTAGGGAAAGCAAGTAGGATGCTTGGTTGCATAGCTAGAGGTATAACAAGCAGGAAGAGGGAGATTGTGATCCCCTTATATAGAGCGCTGGTGAGACCACATTTGGAATACTGTGTTCAGTTCTGGAGACCTCACCTACAAAAAGATATTGACAAAATTGAACCGGTCCAAAGACGGGCTACAAGAATGGTGGAAGGTCTTAAGCATAAAACGTATCAGGAAAGACTTAATGAACTCAATCTGTATAGTCTGGAGGACAGAAGGAAAAGGGGGAACATGATCGAAACATTTAAATATATTAAAGGGCTAAATAAGGTCCAGGCGGGAAGTGTTTTTAATAGGAAAGTGAACAGCAGAACAAGGGGACACAATCTGAAGTTAGTTGGGGGAAAGATCAAAAGCAACATGAGAAAATATTATTTTACGGAAAGAGTAGTAGATCCTTGGAACAAACTTCCAGCAGACGTGGAAGATAAATCCACAGTAACTGAATTTAAACATGCCTGGGATAAACATATATCCATCCTAAGATAAAATACAGAAAATAGTATAAGGGCAGACTAGATGGACCATGAGGTCTTTTTCTGCCGTCAGACTTCTATGTTTCTATGTTAATCTGCATCTCCAACCATCAGATCAACTGAAGAGATGTACAGCTGTATTGCAAAACTGCAGGGCATCAGGCATTAAACCAGTCTAGGGGGATTTTTACAAAAACTTATCCTGCATCACCCAGGCCTTGATGGAAGAAAATAAGTCCTTCCTTAATTACCATTAATTCAAATATCTTTTTTGTAGATCTGTTCTAAATCTATCCCCTGATCTAAATCATTTATTTATTTATTTATTTATTTATTAGATTTGTATGCCACGCCTCTCCGTAGACTTGGGGCAGCTATGAAGGAGAGCGCAGGAAACCGTATGACTGGGTAGGAGTGGCTTGCCAGCCATGTGACCAGGTGGGAGTGGCTTGAGTGATCATCATCGTTCAAGTGACCTGTTAAATCCTCGACTTACAACCTTACCAGCGTCGTTTACTGGGGTGACAATTTGCTTCGTGTTTCCCGCGCTCTCCTTTGTGAAGATGTCCATGAGTGCCCCATCTTTTTTTTCTCTTTTATATTAACCCATATGCATTCAAGGCAGCTTTCATCCTTGGTTTTATGCATTTCTGGAGAGGTGCAATGGGTTTTTTTACATATAAGGTAACAGCAGCACCTTGGTTTGTTATAGGTCTGTTTCTTTGGAAGAGTTTATATACTTCCATCATCACATTCCAGTCACAAAAGGGGTGGGTTCCTCCCAGTTTGGACCAATCGCCCGAATCGTTAGCAACTCACTGGTGACATGAAGATGGCATCACAGATCCGGTTCCATCTGTGCGCACCACCAGCCTTTTTTCAGAATTTTTGGCAATTTTTTTCCGGTGTTTGGATGGCTCCTCATGGTCCTCTGCTTTGAAAAAAAGCCCTCCCCGCCTGCCTCCAGGTTAATACAGTGATACCTCATCTTACAAATGCCTTGTCATACAAACTTTTCGAGATACAAACCCGGGGTTTAAGATTTTTTTGCCTCTTCTTACAAACTATTTTCACCTTACAAACCCAATGCCACTGCTGGGATGCCCCGCCTCCAGACTTCCGTTGCCAGCGAAGCACCCGTTTTTGCGCTGCTGGGATTCTCCTGAGGCTCCCCTCCATGGGAAACCCCACCTCTGGACTTCCGTGTTTTTGTGATACTGCAGGGGAATCCCAGCAGCGAAAAAACGAGCACTTTGCTGGCAACGGAAGTCCAGAGGTAGGGTTTCCCAGCGAGGGGAGCCTCAGTGAAATCGCAGCATTGCAAAAACACAGAGGTCCGGAGGTGGGGTTTCGAGGACTTTGGTGTTTTAGTGATGCTGCGATTTCTCTGATGCTCCCTTTGCTGGGAAACCCCACCTCCAAACTTCCGTTGCCAGCGAAGCGCTCGTTTTTGCGATGCTGGGATTTCCCTGCTGGGATTCCCCTGCAGCATCGCAAAAACACAGAAGTTCGGACGTGGGGTTTCCTAAGGAGGGGAACCTCAGGGGAATCCCAGCAATGCAAAAACGGGTGCTTCGGCTGGCAAAAGGGGTGAATTTTGGGCTTGCACACATTAATCACTTTTCCATTGAATCCTATGGGAAACATTGTTTC
This sequence comes from Erythrolamprus reginae, assembly GCF_031021105.1. NCBI lineage: Eukaryota > Metazoa > Chordata > Lepidosauria > Squamata > Dipsadidae > Erythrolamprus > Erythrolamprus reginae. The sequence continues at coordinate 24,425,287 of NC_091956.1, read as the reverse complement.
GTCTTACAAACTTTTGACCTTAAGAACCTCATCCCGGAACCAATTAAGTTTGTAAGACAAGGTATCACTGTACTGACCTTTATTTCTTTGCCTGAAGCACAGCTGAGCAGTTCCTCAGCTGTGTTTGGGGCTGAAACCAGCTTCTGAGCATGCACAGATGTTTATTCGCATGAGGGGATGTGCACAGAGCGATGTAAACCAGCCGTAAAGGCAAGTGGAACCCATCTACCCTTGAATTGCAAGTTTCATGCTGTCCACCTTCAGTAATGGCAACTGGGAGTTGAAGTCCTCTGGGCTTAAAGTAGCCAAGGTTAGAGAAGCCAATTTTACAGGCTGACCCTAACTTCCCTCCTTATAAACAAATAATTCCCTCAACACTGTCTAACTATTTACTAAATCTGCACTACTATTACTAATTTTTTCTCATCACTCCTATCACCCATCTCCTCCCACCTATGACTGTAACTTGTTGCTTGTATCCTTAAGGTTTTTATTAATATTGTTTCCTCATTGCTTATTTGACCCCCATGACAATCATTAAGTGCTGTACCTCATGATTCTTGACAAATGCATCTTTTTCTTTCATGTACACTGGGAGCATCTGCACCAAAGACAAATTCCTTGTGTGTCCAATCACACTTGGCCAATAAAGAATTCTATTCTATTCCTATTTCCTTATCCCATCCTATTCTATTCCCCTTTCCTTCTCCACACTCCCCTTCCCTCAATATTTGATCGATTATCGTGTGGGGGTTTGTGCTTCGGATTTCGGTGCTAAAGTTCGGGCTCCTCCCCCTCGTCCCTTTTCCAACCTTTTGCTTTTAAAACCCCTCTGACCGCTTTAAACTCAATCCATTCACTTTTTTTTTGTCCTATTGCGATTTTCTGAAGAAAGCAGTTGCAAACGTTCAGGGCGGCTCTCACCTTTTCCAGGTAGCAGGCTAACCCCTCACTAATCCCTCTCTTACTTGTGACACTACCACTAGTAATAGTAGTGTCTGTTGAGACATGAGGGAACACCTTTGTGTAGCATTATCACTACTACTGCAAGTGATAACGGCTACACAAAGGAGTTTTCTCACGTCTCAATGACACTACCATTACTACTAGTATGAGTGTTGCAAATAAGAGAGGGATTAGTGAGGGGTTAGGAGGTAGCCCGTACCTCCTGCATCCATTGAGGTGTGAGGGAACACCTTTGTATAGACATTATCATTTTTATTTATGTATTTGTTTGTTTTGTCAAGCAGTATTGGTGGTATGCAAAGATATAACTATGTTTATATATACATGATACTAGTAAAAAAGAAACATTAGGACAGGGGACGGAAGGCATGCTGGTACATTTATGCACGCCCCTTACTGACCTCTTAGGAACTGGGAGAGGTCAACAGTGGATAATCTAAGGGTAAAGCTTTGAGGGTTGGGTGATGATACTACAGAGTCTTGGTAGTGAGTTCCATGCATCAACTACTCAGTTACTAAAGTCATATTTCCTGCAGTCGAGTTTAGAGCGGTTTACTTTACGTTTGTATCTCTTGTGCATTCATGTGTTGTGGTTAAGCTGAAGCAGTCACTACTTCACTACTACAACTACAACTACTACTGTTAACTGCTACACAAAGGTGTTCTGTCATTGCCTCAATGGACGCAGGAAGTAGGGGTTATCTCCTAACCCCTCGCTAATCTCTCTTTTATTTGCCACACTACTACTAATAGTAGTAGTAGTAGTATCGGTTGAGGACGTGAGGGGAACTTTCTTTGTGTAGCCGTTATCACTTGTAGTAGTAGTACTAGTAGTGGTGATAACGGCTACACAAAGGTATTCCCTCACGCCTCAACGGACGCATCACAGCTTCCTCAGCGACCCAGGTGGGGAGGCGAACCTTCGGGCAGAAACGAAAAAGACTTTCCCCCCAAAGCGGGGGCGGAGGCGGCCACTAACCTTCCTTGCACGACCGGGGCAGCCACACCATTTTCTTCCCCGCGTTCCGGCGCCTCACACGCCCGCCGGGGACGGACGAGCCCCCGGCTTCAGCGGGACGGGAGACCCACCCCACGGCCCGACTCCCGCCGAGCCGCCTCCCTCGCCCGGTCAGAGGCGAACATCTGGCAGCGGGCCTCCCTCCCGCTTGTGCAGAGTCGCGCCGCCGCCGCCAATCCCAGCCGAGGGGCGGGAGACGCGGAGGGGACCACCGGCGCTGGTCCGCTGTTTTCTATTTCTCTCCCCCCGGCTCTGACGTCATAAAGGGCACGGAATCGGTTGAGCCTTCCACCCCGAACTGGGCTCCTTCCGAAGAGAAGCGGCGCTTTTATTAATCTAGCCGTCTGCAGGAACGAGTCTGGGCTAAAGGTGAGCCTTTTGGGGCAGGGGGCGGAGGTTCAGGTGAATAGAAATACAGTAGAGTAGAATAGAATAGGAGTGGAATGGAATGGAAAAGAATAGAAGTAGAATAGAAGTAGCATAGAATAGAACAGAAATAAAATAGAATCGGAGTGGAGTAAAATAGAATAGAATTGAATTGAATAGGAGTCTTCGGAGAGGGGCGGCATACAAATCTAATAAAATAAATAATATAGAATAGAATAGAAGTAGAATAGAATAGAGGCAGAGAAGAATAGAAGTACAGTAGAGTAGAATAGAATAGAAGAGTAATATAGAATAGAATGGAGGCATGGAAGAATAGAAGTAGGATAGAATAGAATAGAATTAGAGTAATACAGTATAGATTAGAAGTAGAGTAGAATAGAATAGAATCTGAAGGGAACCTGGACGTCTTCTAGTCGAGCCTCTGCTCAAGCAGGAGAACCTTAGTGTGCGCATGCTTCTGTTCTCGAAGCGGTGGCAAAGGTAAGTGAAACCCACCACTGAATGTGAAACTATCCACCATGACATAATGGATTAGGTGTAGCAGACCACTGTATCTTAACCAGAATTGAAGCAAATACATATTAATTGGTAGTATGAATCAGTCTGGACCAGTGATGGTGAACCTTTTTTCCCTCGGGTGCCGAAAGAGCGTGCATGCGGGCTATCGCTCATGCGTGAGTGCCCACACCCATAATTCAATGCCTGGGGAAGGTGAAAACAGCTTCCCCCAGCTCCTGGGAGGCCCTCTGGAGGCTGAAAACGGCCTGTTTCCAAACTTCTGTTGAGCCCAATAGGCTCGTTTTTCGCCCTCCTCGAGCTCCAAAGGCTTCCCTGGAGCCAGGTGAGGTAAAAATGCCATCCCCTATCCCCCTGGAGGCTCTTTGGAAGCCCAAAACACCCTTCTAGAGTCTCCGGGCAAACCAGCTGGCCAGCTCACACATGCACGTTGGAGCTGAGCTAGGGCAACAGGTCACGTGCCAGCAGATATGGCTCTGTGTGCCACCTGTTGCACCCGTGCCATAAATTCACCATCACTGGTCTAGACCCTTGGAATGTAGAGAATAGAGTAACTCTAGAAACTAACCAGATTTTTTTTTTCTCAGAAGATTTGGAAGGCTTTATAATAAGGATTGCCGTAATGGGATTGAAAGGAATTGGGAAATGCTTGACTCAGCAACATACAAGACAAGATTAAATATGGCCTATTAAAAGTGACCCAGGGCTGCTGTTCTCCAAACCATCTAAGAATGATCTCTTCTTGAGAAGAGTGGGGGGAAAATGTCCATTTTCAGGGCACAAAATAGCATTGCTTTATTGCGCTGACATTCAGGTGAGTTCTTTTTATTATTAATAGTTATTATTAATATTATCAATTTGTTATTAATCCCTTTTCCTCCAGTCCTTGGGATTGCTGCATTTAGGAAGCCAAGTACTGCAACAAGCAGTATCCTTGTTTTTCAGGATGTAAGATGCACTCTCTCACCCAAAAAAAGAATTGGGTGGAAATACCTACGTCCTATAGAGCGAATATTGCGGGGGGGGGGGAGTTTGGTGTGGTGCCGATCAGCTGTTCTAGGAGGCAGGGATCACCACCGCCTATCGTCAATTCCCAAACAAGCCATGGCGGTGGCGAATAGGCTGTGGGGAACCGGTTGAGCTGTGGCGAGGGGCCCACGGGAAACAGGCCATAGCGAATGGGTCGCGGAGGCACCAGCATATTTTTTTTTCTCGTTTTCCTCTTCTCAAACTAATGTGCATTTTAAAGTCCGAAGCATCTTATAGTCTGAAAAATATAGTATATTTATCTATAAAAGGAGAATAAAAACAGTAGATAAATCTTGAGTTTGTCCTGTATTTAAAGTACGATAAGATTTCAAAGAAAGAATTTATCTGTCCCTTTCTAAAAGGGTCAGATAAATTCTTTCTTTGAAATCTTACTGTCCTTTAAATACAGGACAAACTCAAGATTTATCTACTGTTTTTATTCTCCTTTTATAGATACAATCAGATAAGGTACAATAAAATAAATAAGTAATAAATATTGTTGTCGGATTTGGAATGTCCTTCAGCTCCAGTTTGCGGCTGAAATATGTTGATTGACAGTCACTCTTCTAAAAAAGAGTGACTGTCACTCAACATATTTCAACCGCAAACTGGAGCTGAAGGACATTCCAAATCCAACAACAATATTTATTACTTATTTATTTTGTTGTACCTTATCTGATTCCTAATTCCCATTATATCTGGGGTTGCTGTGGTGGGGGGACTTAAAGGATTTCTTTGATTACATTTGAAGATTATATTTCCAAGATAAACGGAGCTGCCTGCAGCCTAATTCCCTTGTATTGCCAACAGCAATATTGGAATCCTTTCTCCGCTACAGCTCATTTATTTTACCTCAGGTTACTTTATTATAGATTTATTCTTCAATGGAAGATTGAAGATTTCCTTATCACTTTATATTTGTTACAGTGCAGAGAAAGAAACGAGGTTGGTATTTATAGCTTACATTGGAGGACGGCAATTTCGTTGTCTTAAATCTCTGACTTGTTTTCAACTAATTTTGGGCATCTGGATCCAAAAGTAACTACAGTTTTTTGTCTATGACGTCAACCTTCTAAGCTATAGGATACCCTCAAAAGTCATACAAATGGTGCACATAAAGAAAAGTTAAAAATTACCACATATAATGTTTACAAAGAATAATTTTATTTATACAAAGGCTATAATAATTATTGATATACAGTGGTACCTCTACTTAAGAACACCTCTACTTAAGAACTTTACTAGATAAGAACTGGGTGTTCAAGATTTTTTTGCCTCTACTTAAGAACCATTTTTGTAAATTTAATAAAAATTATTAAAAAAAAAAAACAGAACCATTTTCTACTTAAGAACCTGAGCCGGGAAACTGGCCCGGCCAGTTTCCTGCCATTTGGGCTGCCGGCAGTGTTCCCTCTAATTTTTGGGGGGGGGGTGGGCGGAAAAGTATAGTGTCTGAGCGGCAGTCCCTTCGGGACTGGGCGGCACAGAAATAATAAATAAATAAATAAATAAACAAACAAACAAACAAACAAACAAACAAACAAAAAACCCACCCTGTTTTGCCTCAGAGAATTTCAAAATAAAATACTGTACTGTGTGTCTATAACAGTGAGCTCATAATAGGGCAACTCTATCAATATCAAAATGCCACTTCAATAGTTGAGGTAGTTTCAAACTAGATTTTGATTTTCTTTCTCTCTTCCTTACTCCCATTCTTTTTCTTTCTCTTTTCCTTCTTCTCTTTTTTCTGTTTCTCTCTCTTCCTCTCTTCCTCTCTCTCTCCTTCCCTCTCACTCTTTCCCTCTCGGCTTCTGGTCAGGTTTGGAAAACTCTGAGTTGATGATGATTTTTAAGTGAGCGATTGCTCACTGCTCAGCTTAGAGGGAACTATGGCTGCCGGAGGAGCCTTTTGGTGACGCTTAAGGAGGCTTTGGCAGTCCAGAGAGAACAAAGCATTTTCCTTTCTCTGGCTGCTTGGAAAGGAAATAAACCTCTACCAGCGCCCAGAGAAAAGAAACGCTCCCTTCGCTCTGGGTAGCCAAGGAGTCACCACAGTGAAGGAAAGGTGCCAGCTACAAAGCGAGTGAGCGAGAAGAGAGGGGAGCCCTTCAGCATAGGAAGAAAAAGGCAGCAGGTAGCAGCAGCAGCAGGCAGTGTACAGGGGGCAGTGTAGGGGAGGCAGCCTCGCGCTGGGTATATGGGAAGTGTATGCTCTACCTCGCTGCCTCAGAGTCTCTCTTTTTTTTTTAAGCCTTAAAGTTTTGGATTTTTTTGATTCCCCTCACCTCACCTTCTTCCTTCGGCAGCGACTCTCCTCCTCCTCTTCTTCCTCCTCCTCCCACCCAAATTCCGAGCTTTTATTTCTTTCCTAATGGTTTTGCATGCATTATTTGCTTTTACATTGATTCCTATGGGAAAAATTGTTTCTACTTAAGAATGTTTCTACTTAAGAACTAGTCACGGAATGAATTAAGTTCTTAAGTAGAGATACCACTGTACCTCAGGTTCTAATTTCTCTTTTTTAATGCAAACAATTGAGGGTATTCGGTGGTATGAATACACCAGCAAACAAATCAAACCAGTGATGGCGAACCTATGGCATGGGTGCCACAGGTGGCACACGGAGCCATATCTGCTGGCATGCGAGTTGTTGCCCTAGGTCAACTCCCATGTGCATGTGTGCGCCGGCCAGCTGATTTTTGGCTCGCACAGAGGCTCTGGGAGGACGTTTTTGGCTTCCAGAGAGCCTCTTGTGGGGGATGGAGGAGGGCGTTTTTATCCTCCTCCAACTATGTCCTGTATCCAGAGGGAGGGGGACTCCTATTCCTGTCTGAAAAAAAGTTCTCCAGTGCGGTCTGGGAAACTTCTTGTCCTGGAAAGCAACACCTGCTTTAGAGCAACACCTGCTTTAGAGCCTGGGGAGGGCAAAATAGGCCATTTCCGGCCTTCAGGGGGGTCTCTGGGGGACAGGGGAAGCTATTTTCGGCCTCCTCAGGTATTGAATTATGGGTGTGGGCAGACATGCATGCGCCCATGCTCCTTCGGCACCCAAGGAAAAAAAGACTTGCCATCACTGAATTAAACAATACCTTGGTTAAGCCCAGAGGGGCATACTAGAGATAGGATGGACTTTTAAAATATATATATATCATTATAAAAACAAGCCTTGTTACAAAAAGTTGGTCCACTTTGAACATATTTCTCTCCCTCTCTCCCTTTCCCCCCTCTCTCTCCCTCCCTCTCTCTCTCTCTCCCTCCCTCTCTCTCTCCCTTCCCCCTTCTCTCTCTCTCCCTCCCTCTCTCTCCCTCCCTTCCCCCCTCTCTCTCCCTCCCTCCCTCTCTCTCCCCCCTCCCTTCCCCCTCTCTCTCCCTCCCTCTCTCTCTCCCTCCCTTCCCCCTCTCTCTCCCTCCCTCTCTCTCTCCCTCCCTCCCTCTCTCTCTCCCTCCCTCCCTCCTTCCCTCTCTCCCTCTCTCTCTCTCTCTTTTCAGATAACAAATTATCACAAGAATGGGGGAATGTGAAACTCAACAGCCAGATTCAGATCTTCATAATTTAGCCAGCCAAGGTAGAAAAGAAAGCCTCAAAAATACGGAGGATGCTGAAAGCAGGTAAGATGTGAGAGTTAGAGGTGGGTTCCTACCGGTTCAGACCGGTTCTATAGAGCTGTTAGTAACTTGGCGGTCTGGGATGCTAGAACTGGAAGCGACTCAGACCTGAGATGCCCCCTAGCTGGTTCTCTCCACCATCTTGTTTTTTTTTGTACTTTTTTTACTGCTGCACATGTGCAGGGGACTCACAGTGCATGGGTGGGATGCACGCAACACTCCTGATATTGTTATGGCACATGAACCGTTGCCCTAGCTCAGCTCCAACATGCATGTGTGTGCCAGGCAGCTAATTTCTGGCTTACAAAGTGGCTCCGGGAGGATGGTTTTGGATTCCAGTGAGCCTCTGGGGGAATGGGGAAGGGCGTTTTTACCCTCCCCCGGCTCTAGGCAATCCTTTGGAGGCTGGGGAGGGTGAAACAGGAGCCTACTGGGCCCACCAGAAGTTGGGAAACAGGCCATTTCTGGCCTCCAGAGGGCCTCTAGGGGGCGGGGGAAGCTGCTTTCACCCTCCCCAAGCATTGAATTATGGGTGTGGGCACTCATACATTCACAATAGTGCACTCGCACGCTCTTTCGTTACCCGAGGGAAACAAGGTTTGCCCTCACTGGTTTGCCATCACTGATCTAAACTGTTTATTTGTTTGTTTATTCTTTCATTTATTTATTTAGTGAAGAAATGTCAGAGCTGCTGTGTGGCAAACAGCCCCAGAGCTGCACGATTGGGGACAGAGATGGGGGAGTAATAGAGCATTTTGGGCAGTTGAAGGAGAGACACCTTGGAAGAATTGAGAGACAGGCCGGGAGAGACCAAGCCCGGAATAGCTTGGATTGTAGTGTTCTTTGGCTAACGACTGGTGGGATTCAGTTAGCAAAGGCAACACAGAATGCTGGTTTTCCTGTTGCTAAATGATGTGGTTGTGGGACATTGAAGTTTACAATTGTGTCGCTTAGCCAGGGGTGGGCGGCTAGCAGGAATGTCTAATTAGGCTCGCCTTGCAGCTCTGGAGATACCGTGAGTTTGAGCAGAATTATGCTTCTGCGCCCATGCAGATAGCAAACTCGCACACAGAGACGCAGGTGTGCCCATGCTCCAGCGAGGTTTTTTGCTTCCAGGCATGCGCATGTCAGAAAGCATGTAAAAAATGCAAGGAGAAAAATAGGGAATACCTTTGGTGGGAGGGTATTTATATATTTATTTTATTTTATTCGACTTCTATGTGGCCCAATCCCAAAGGACTCAGGGTGGATTACAATAACAATAAAAGTACAGTATAAATAAATACAAAGCGATAAAACGAAATCAAACATTATCTAAACTAAAACTAAAACCCCATAAAAAGTTATCAAAAGACAGTCACAATCATGTACGTGCACAATAGCCATAAAGTTGGCCATCAAAGATGTAAATTTATGGCCCCCAGGCCTGCCGGCAAAGCACGGTCTTCATGGCCTTATGAAAGGCCATCAGGGTGGGAGCTGTACGGACATTGGGTAGGGGAGTTGGTTCCATAGAGCCGGGGCAGCCACAGAGAAGACCCTCCCCCGTAGTCCCGCCAACCTGCATTGCTTAGTCGACGGGACCCAGAGGAGGCCTACTCTGTGAGCTCTTATTGGTCTCTGGGAGATATGCGGCAGGAGACAGTCCCGTGCACCTTTGGTGTTTAGTCAAGCCGGCCACATGACCACGGAATTGTCATCAGTCAGCACTGGCGCTTCAGCTTAGAAACAGAGATGAACACTGCCCCCTGAGTCGGGAACAACTAGCCCATAGTGCGAGGGGAACCTTTACCTTTACCAATGTTATATTATAGATAACTACCAGTGTCTTGGCATCCAAACAGAACAACCGTCTACTTTCATTTACAACACCTTGAGCGAAAGTTAAATTGTAGAGTTTTCTAAGAAGGAGTTCATTCAGTGAAATCACTTTTGTTTCAACAACCATTTTGTATGACCGATTAATGTGTATAACACGACCTAAGCATAGCCCATAAAATCATCTGCTACAACGTCCTTCCTGTCAACGATTACTTCAGCTTCCACTACAACAACACACGAGCGCAACAGATACAAACTTTAAACTATCCACTGTTGACCTCTCCTGATTCCTAAGAGGTCAGTAAGGGGCATGTATAAGTGCACCAGCGTGCCTTTCGTTCCCTGTCCTAATGTTTCTCTCGTACTAATATCATGTATATAAACATTGTTATATCTTTGTATAGTACCAATACCTACTTGACAAAATAAATAAATTTTAAAAAATGGATGGATAATTTTTCCTTCTGCTTACCTCTTCAGGGAGAAGAAAGAAATATTTGTCATTGATCCCTCTGGAAACCTTTATTACAACTGGCTGTTCTGCATCACATTGCCTGTCATGTACAATTGGACAATGATCATCGCTAGGTATTATAATGTTACAGAAAACTGACCTTATTAGAAGTGTTGCTGTGCCTTAAGCTCAGCTTCCTAATTTGGCCTTACCTGACTATCTTGAGCTTCAGTTCCCATAATGGTTGTTGACCAAAACAATCAGTTGTTTTAAGCCAGTGCTTCTCAAATAGTGGGGCGCACCCCCTTGGGGGGGCATGTAGCAATGCCAGGGAGAGTGAGTGACCCCAAGTAACGTGTTTTTCCCCCCACAGGGAGTAGGACGCACATCCTATTTGATGATTTGTACTGGTCATGTTTGTGTCCAGGGCAACCCATTCTAAAAGAAAGCATCTCGCAAGTTCAATCAAATTTCTCGAACTTGTGAGACGTTTTGTTTTAGAATGGGCTGCCCAGGATATAACGCCAAGGAAGGCGATGGAGGTATCGGTACAAGTGTCAAGTAGGATGTGCGTCTCACAGTGGGGTGCATTTTGGGGGGGGCAGGTTGGGCGGGCCGCTATACTATTTATAGTCATGGCGGAGAGTTGGGCGGGCGCAAAATGTTTACTTCTTTCTGGAAGGGGCGTAACAGAAAGTAATTGGGAAACACTGCTTTAAACAGAGAAAGAACTTCTGTCTTTCTTAATCTTTATTTTTAATTTCTTGTTGCATTCTTTGAAACTGTTTCTTAACCTGACAGCTATACAGAGTTTTTGGGAATTGTGTGCCATGCACATTTAGTAAATAAATAAGCAGAAATTATGATCCCACCAAAAAGTCGGTCCAGTTAAGTTCATTGAAAAAATATTGGTGGTCCAGGGTTGTGAGTTAAGAAACATCCGTGAACAATGGAGGTCTTGGCAAAATAAGAATATGCCGTGCCCAATTCTTCATATGTTTTAGCCTTCAGGCCCCTAATCATCCTTGTTGCTCTTCTCTGTATTCTTTCTATAGTTTCAACATACTTTTAATAGTATGGTGACCAAAACTGGAGGCAGTATTCCAGGTGTGGTCTTACTAAGGCTTTATGGAGTGGTATTAGTACGTGATCTTGATTCAGTCCCTCTGTTGATGCAATTTAGGATTGCATCGGCTTTTTCGATTTCTGAGACACACTGCTGACTCATATTTAATTGATTGTCCAACTGCACCCATGAAAGCTTTTATTATTTATTAAATTTTATTATTATTTATTAAATTTGTATGCCGCCCCTTTTTACTAAAATTTATTACTTGGAAAGGCGCCAATGTAAACTCACACTGTTTTTCAAATTCTGCTACAATAGATCTGAACTTTATCAATGGAATGCTATTAGTTCTTCTGTAGCATGTTTCCTGAAAATAAGACCCTGCCTTATACTTTTTTGAACCCCGGAATAAGTGCTTGAACTTATTTTTGGGAGGTCTTATTAATTTGGGGTGTGTGGAGCAAAATGAGGCTCCTCTTGCCATCTTACCCAATTTCCAGCTCTGTCTCCCTAACCTTAATCAGAGGAAATTTTTGGGGAGGGCTTATTTTGGGGGGAAAGGGTTTAATTTCGAAGGTCTTATTTTTGGGGAAGGGTTTATTTTCAGAAGTGGGCTTATTTTCAGCGTATGTCATAATTTTGGGGAAACACAGTAAAACTGGGGAAATTTACAGGGATACGCAAATCATCATTTTCTTTAACAGATAAAGTAGAACGTCTACACTACACGATCCAATTTTGTGGTCCATTAAGTTTGCAATTGCAACTCAACTCCCGAATGTCTTCCAAAAATGCCACGCCGTCACTCCTCAGATCCACCCAAACGAATTGCTGTTATTGCTGATGACGATATTTGATGCTTCATTTTAAATTTCTGGTGTCATTTGTTCTCACTCAGGGCCTGTTTTGATGAACTTAATCATAACAATTTAGAAATGTGGTTGATTTTGGACTATTCTGCGGATTGTATTTATGTTGCTGACATATTTGTGCGGGCGAGGACAGGTAAGAATGTGTTCTATTGTCTCTTGAATTGAGCTCTTGAAAATTGGTACAACAGTACAGATCAGAGGTGGGTTCCTCTTAGTTCGGACCGATTCACCTGAACTGGTAGCAAACCGTTGATGATGTCATGATGATGTCATGGTACAGGTTCGGTCAGTACTGATCCGTAGACACCATCATTTTGGGGGGCGGGGGGAGGTGACCAGGTTCTTAAGTAGAAAAGTTTGTAAGTAGAAGCAATTTTTCCCATAGGAATCAATGTAAAAGCAAATAATGTGTGCAAACCCATTAGGAAAGAAATAAAAGCTCGGAATTTGGGTGGGAGGAGGAGGAAGAAGAGGAGGAGGACAGTCGCTGCTGAAGAAAGAAGGTGAGGTGAGGGGAATCAAAAAAATCCAAAACTTTAAGACTTAAAAAAAAAACAGGGACTCTGAGGCCACGATGAGGAGCATGCACCTCCCATACACCCGGTGCGAGGCTGCCTCCCATACACTGCGCCAGAAAGAGAAACTCGGGGGAATGGCAGGAAACTGGCCAAGCCTTCGTGCTGCTTTCCAATTTCCTGGGAAATTTTTCCGGACTTGGGTTCTTAAATAGAAAATGGTTCTTAAGAAGAGGCAAAAAAATCTTGATCACCCGGTTCTTATCTAGAAAAGTTCTTAAGTAGAGGCGTTCTTAGGTAGAGGTACCAGTGTATCTCTAAATGGAGACATGCAACCAGAAATAACCATCAGCGTTCAATAGCGCTTCTGCCTAGACATTTATAAAATAACATACATTCAATATGCTTTATGCATTTTTTGCAAATTCTTTTTGAAGGCATTTATTTTTAACATGGAACAGCATGAGATGTATTTTATGAGGGAATTTTTAATGTTAGCTGGGTCCACAATCTCCTTCCTTACAAAAAAAAAATAAAATCACCCAGTTTCATTCAGTGATTAAGGCTCTGTAATTTAGAGACTAATTTCAGTGCCTTAACCATTAGCTAGAAACTAGGAGGCTGTGAGTTCTAGTACTAAGTGTTATGTCTCTGTAAGCCGTTTCAAAAACAAACGCTGATTGGCTAAGACGCAGCAAGTCAAATGGACTTGCCGCCAATTTTAACAAACTGTCAAAAGTTTCCCCTCTTTCCTGAATAGTATAAATAGCCGCGTTTTCAAGCCATTGTCTCAATTGGAGACTGAGAGTTTAGCTGATCACTTCTACTTGTCTGTGCTAATAAAGAGCTGATTATCAGCCCGTGGTCTCCTCGTCGCCAATGTAATAACTCTCAAAGCAAGGTTGAATCAAGCAAGGTTTATTTCGCTAACAGGACAAGGAAGTCAATTCAGTCAAGAAGCAATGGAGTATTGAGAGCTCTATACAATGACAGTTCTCCTATTTATACAATCTAGCCCAGCAACAGGGCAGTTTTACAAAGATACATTTTAAGCACCAAAAGAAGGCAACCAATCAACATGCAATAAACAAATCTGAACTTTTGACTTTTACCCTGTCTGGGTAGGTCACCCAGGCAAATATCTAACAGTCTCCAGTCTCCTGATTTAACACTAAGCATGAAAGCTAGTTGCGTGACTTTGGGCCAGTTACACTGCCTCAGTCCAGCCCACTTCACGAAGTTGTGGGGGTAATAGGAGGAGAGAGTATTAGGTATGTTGAGTATTAAAAATAATGCCAAGATAGGATCTAAATAAATATAATAAATTTCAGATCCCCATTTTATTTAATTTCTGAGGATTATTATCTTAACTCTCCATAATACTGGACAGAAATAGGAAATGGGTAGTCTTACAAATTCCCTCACAAATAGCACTTCAAATATTCCCGATTATCACAAACCCAAGCCAAATCCTAGTTTGAAAGAGGTGTTCAGTTTCTCGGTTTTGAAATAATGGGAAAACTAAACCCTGCATTAAAAAATATAAAAGAACTTAGCCGTGTTTCTGCACAATTTTATACAATGAACGATCACATGTATGTTAATTCAGAATTTTAAGTGTGATAAAGTTTAATGGAAGTTCACTGTCCTAACAAAGTATTGTTGGAGAAAAAACGATGATAAATTTCTAAATGTTGGTTTGGTTCTTCACATTTTAGTTTTAAATGTGAACTGGAAAGGGTCAAAATTCTGACTACTTGCAAAGATGACAGAGGTATCTCTAGCAATAGATAACAAATATTTTTGTAATCATTGCAGTTGACCTTGTACTTTTCTGAATCTTTTTTTGTTCTGATTTCAAAAATGTATACAGTTTTTCTGTAGCAGGTAGAGTTTTCATGGAGCAGCATCATTATTATAAGGTATAGAAAATATACTGACAACATTAAGAAAACAGTAATTACCACGTACATTGAAAATGTAGAAATAACGTAATAACAAAAATGCTTCTGTATCAGAAACTATATGTGATTTATTTATTTATTATTTATTTATTAATCAGATTTGTATGCCGCCCCTGTACGCAGACTCGGGGTGGCTAACAACAATAAAAAGACAATGTAAACAAATCTAATATTAAAAATAATCTAAAAAACCCCAATTTAAAGAACCAATCATACATACAAACATACCATGTATAAATTCTATAAGTCTAGGGGGAAGGGAACATTTCAATTTCCCCATGCCTGACAACAGAGGTGGATTTTGAGGAGCTTACGAAAGGCAAGGAGGGTGGGGGCAACTCTGATATCCAGGGGGAGTTGGTTCCAGAGGGTCGGGGCCGCCACAGAGAAGTCTCTTCCCCTGGGTCCCATCAGACGACATTGTTTAGTCGATGGGACCCGGAGAAGGCCAACTCTGTGGGACCTAACTGGTCGCTGGGATTCGTGTGGCAGAAGGAAGTCCTGGAGATATTCTGGTCCGATGCCATGAAGGGCTTTATAGATCATAACCAACACTTTGAATTGTGACCAGAAACCGATCGGCAACCAACGCAGACTGCGGAGTGTTGGAGTAACATGGGCATATCTTGGGAAGCCCATGATTGCTCTCGCAGCTACATTCTGCACGATCTGAAGTTTCCGAACACTTTTCAAAGGTAGCCCCATGTAGCGAGTGTTACAGTAGTCGAACCTCGAGGTGATGAGGGCATGAGTGACTGTGAGCAGTGAGTCCCAGGTAGGGTCGCAACTGGTGCACCAGGCGAACCTGGGCAAACGCCCCCCTCGCCACAGCCGAAAGATGTTTCTCTAATGTGAGCTGTGGATCGAGGAGGACGCCCAAGTTGCGGACCCTTCCCCCCCCCCAGGGTTATGAACGGACAGATGGAATTGTCCTTGGGAGGCAGAACCCACAGCCACCCCGTCTTATCCGGGTTGAGTTTGAGTCTGTTGATAGAGCAAAACTAAGCATATTTTTGGAATCAACACATCAAACTCTATAAAACAGAGATAATCTTTACTGGTGATTTTTTTTGTGTTGACCAATGTAATGGTTTAGTAATACATTCTGTTTATCTCTTGTCATCAGTTTTTAAAAAATCAGTTAAAGTATTGCTTACATTTTGCTTTAGGTTACTTGGAGCAAGGCTTGTTGGTGAAAGAAAAAGCTAAGCTCAAGAGAAGATACAAGGAAACATTACAATTCAAATTAGATCTACTGTCCATCATGCCAACTGACCTACTTTACTTCAGATTCGGATTGAATTACCCAGAAATAAGAATAAACAGATTACTTAGAGTATCACGTATGTTTGAATTTTTCCAGCAAACAGAAACGAGAACAAGTTATCCAAATATCTTCAGAATCTCTAATCTTGTCATGTACATTATAATTATCATCCACTGGAATGCTTGTATGTATTTCTCGCTCTCAAAAGCGATTGGCTTCGGAACAGACACATGGGTTTATCCCAATGTTTCTCATCCTGAATTTGGCCGGCTGGCTAGAAAATATGTGTATAGCCTTTACTGGTCAACACTGACGTTGACAACGATTGGTGAAACGCCTCCGCCTGTTCAAGATATTGAGTATTGGTTTGTTGTTGTTGATTTCTTGGTCGGTGTATTAATCTTTGCTACTATTGTTGGTAATATTGGTTCTATGATCTCTAATATGAATGCTGCCCGGGAGGAATTTCAAGCAAAGATCGATGCTATCAAGCAGTATATGCAGTTTCGTAACGTAAGCAAAGATTTAGAAAAACGGGTTATCAAGTGGTTTGATTATTTGTGGGCAAATAAAAAGGCCGTAGATGAAAGAGAAGTCTTGAAATTTCTTCCAGATAAATTACGAATAGAAATTGCTATTAATGTTCATTTGGAGACATTAAAAAAGGTCCAGATTTTTTCAGACTGTGAAGCCGGTTTGTTAGTTGAGCTGGTCTTGAAACTACAACCTCAAGTATTTAGTCCTGGTGATTATATTTGTCGGAAAGGTGATATTGGGCGAGAAATGTACATTATCAAAGAAGGAAGACTGGCGGTGGTAGCTGATGATGGAATAACTCAATTTGTAGTTCTTAGTGATGGCAGCTATTTTGGAGAGATTAGCATCCTTAACATCAAAGGTAGCAAAGCTGGAAATAGGAGGACAGCTAATATTAGAAGTCTTGGCTATTCAGATTTGTTTTGTCTGCATAAAGACGACCTGATGGAAGTTTTAATAGAATATCCAGAGGCAAAGACTTTGTTGGAAGAGAAAGGAAAGCAAATCCTTATGAAAGATGGATTACTGGATTTAGAAGAAGTAAACATGACAAGAGACACAGAAAACCTTGAGCAAAAGGTTAGCCAAATAGAAGGAATGCTAGATAATTTACAAACAAGATTTGCTAAACTTTTAGCTGAATATAGTGCTGCACAGCAGAAATTAAAAATAAGGTTAAGGCAAGTCGAGACCATTGTGAAACCATCCCTAGAGTATGATTGTTCAGACTTAGAAGAATTGCAGAGAACTTCTGGTCATTAAAGATTTTTTAAAAAAAATCAGATATGCATACTTGAGGATAAATTAATAAACAATGGGCAGAATTATGTTAAATATTCCATTAGATATGGGAAACTACTCATAACAACCAGATTTTTCTTTGTTATCAGACATGTTTAAGAACTTAAATTTTGTCTCTGGGAAACACAACAATGCCATCATGTACAAATGAGAATTTCTTGGTTTAACTTGGAAATGTGGAATCTCAAGAAATTAATGATTAGTAGGTTTCATTCTAAATTTCGTCTGTATAATCCATCTAGAACAGTGGTTCTCAACCTGGGGATCAGGACCCTTTTGGAGGTCGAACAATTGTTTCACAGGGGTCACTTAAGACCATGGGAAAAGACAAATTTCCCATGGTGTTAGGAACTAAAGCTTCTATTCTGGCGCCTTGGAACCTATTTTTACAATCCGACCAACTAGACATTTACAGTGGGGGCCAGTGTTCCCTCTAAGGCGCGCAGTGCGCTATAGTGTGCTGGTTTTTCACGCTCAGTGCGGGAATTTTAAATTCCCATGCAGAGGACCTTCCCCTCACCTCCCCGCTTTGGTGTTGGCGGCCAGGGCTGAGGCTGCCCCGGCTCTGATACCCACTCACGCTGCGTCAGAGGAGGCATTGGCCTCCTCCCCCGCCGCCGCACTGGGGGCTGCCCCCTGGAGCCGGTGGCGATGGGCCTGGGCTCGGCCTACTCAGCCCTGAACTCCACCTCCTCCCCCGCCGCCAAGCTGGCTAGCAAAGAACTGCGCCACTTTCTTGTGCCACTTTCCTGCGTTGCTTTCCTGCGCCGCTTTCCTGGGCAGCCGGCTTTGCTGGCCAGCGAAGGGCAGCCGCCATGACAACAACCTCAGCAACGGTGCTGTGGTGGCTGCTGATGCCGAGAGCCCCGAGCGTGCTCTCAAGTGTCAACGCTTCTACTGAGGTGAGCTGTGCAGTGGCGGCGGGAAGCAGAGCCAAGGGGAGGGCGCGGAGGTGGTGCCCGCCGGAGAAGTGGAGAGAGAGAGAAGTGGAGAGAAAGAAAGAAAAGGGAAAGAAAAGGGAAAGAGAGGGAGGGAAAAAGAAGGAAGGAGGGACGGGAGGGAGAGAAGGGAAGGAAGGAAGAGAGAGAAAAGGGAGAAAGAAGGAGAGGGAGAGAGGAAGGGAGGAAGAGAGGAAAGAAGCAAGAGAGAAATATAAAGGGAGGGAGGGAGGAAGAGAGAAAGAAAGAGGGAGGGAGGAAGAGATGAAGGAAGAGAGAAAGAGAGAAAAAAGTGGAAGGAAGAGAAGGAAAGAAAGGAAGGG
Organism: Erythrolamprus reginae; assembly: GCF_031021105.1. Classification (NCBI taxonomy): domain Eukaryota; kingdom Metazoa; phylum Chordata; class Lepidosauria; order Squamata; family Dipsadidae; genus Erythrolamprus; species Erythrolamprus reginae. The sequence goes on along the minus strand of NC_091956.1, from coordinate 24,407,204 downwards.
AGAGAGAGAAAGAGAGAGAGAGAGAGAGAGAGAGAGAGAGAGAAAGATAATCAAAATCTAGTTTGAAACTAACTCAACTATTTAAGTGGTATTTTGATACTTAGCAGAGTTGCCCCATTCTGAGGTCACTGTTATAGACACACAGTATTTTATTTTGAAATTCTCTGAGGTAAAATATGGTGGGTTTTTTAAAAACCAAAATATCTTTACTGCAAATTAAAATCAGCAAAACAATATCAATCATCCAATTTCTTAATATACTTTAATTTTCATGTCTCTCAGCTGCGTAAAAACCTTTGGTAGCTTATAATTAAAAAGAAAAATAACAAATATCAAAAGAAAAACGCAGGCTACTGAAAAACAAAATGGTTTATTCCCTTTGGCAAGAGTGGTAGAAATTTGAGGAGGGATAATTGATTATTAAAAATGGATTGACTATGGAATGATGGTAAAAGATATATTTAGATGTTGCTTAATACTGGGATGTATTAATTCGTAAAATTGGATTAGAATTTTAGAACTATATAGAATTACATAGGTAAAATTAATGGAATAAATAAGGGGTTTATGATATGTACTGTATGATTTTATGACTTTGCATTATGAGTTTAAAATATACTTGGAAATGTAGAAGATTGATGAAAGTTAATAATAGTAAATGCTAAGTGCCTGAAAATTTATTGAGCTTGGAAATATAGAATGAAATTATAGCAAAGTAAATATGGAAATATATTAATTGATGCATTGGTGTTCAGATAGATTTTCATAGTATTATTAGATTACTATAATACTATGATAAATATTTAAGAAATGAAGATTTTATAGCATGGATTTATTAATAGTTGTGTTTTTGGTTTTGCTGGTTGTTTTAGTTTTAATAGTAATAGATTTTAGTTTTGTTTTATTATTAATTTCTTTTAATAAAAAAGAAGGTAATTTTTTTCCTATTTATTTATCTATTTATCTATTCATTTATTTATTTATTTATTTATTTATTTATTTATTTATTTTTACTTCTATGCCACCCAGTCCCGAAGGGACTGCCGCTCAGACACTATACTTTTCTGCCCACACCGAAAAAAAATTAGAGGGAACACTAGTGGGGGTGTCCCTCTGACCTTCCTGCCAATCATCTTAAAGCTCTATTGGGAGAATTGGCGCTAACTTATGGTTACGGCATTAGAAAGGTTGAGAACCACTCATCTAGAAAGAAACAATTTTTCCAGCTACTTAGTAGCTATTGTGGGTTTACAATTGATGGACATTGTCAAACTATTTGATCATATTAGATTCATAAGTCAGAGGACAACTTTGTTATCATAACTATCCAGAAAACTCAAAGCAGTTTGTGCAATGTGGAAATATTTCTACAAGAAAATCCTGCACTGCTAGTAATATAATAATGATGTTTTTGCAGAATTGTGCTAGTTGTATTAACTGTAAGCTATTCATCAGTATTTGTTGGATAAATCGAAAGAATTTTTACCATGAGAGTTATTCTTTTTGATTGTCAATGTTTTAACCAAAGAATAATTTTGGTAGCAATCAGATGATACAAATGAAATGAAGTTAGCCTTGTTGTCAAATTATAAGACTCAGTAATGGAGAAGAGGAATCCAGAATGAAGATGTAAGATCTAGTATAGGCATGTAACCTTTTACGAAGATTCCCTGGAAAGGATGCAAGGCAGAGCTCTGCTTAGCTTAGATCAGTTACAGAAAAACCCGCTTTCATAGCTATCAAACAATAACCCACGCTAACTAAGTGCTCCATTGCAAAGTGGCAATCAAATGTGTTACAAATTGTGACATAGCTCTGCGGAACATTTGGTCATGCCTTGTTACTATATAAGGGACAGTCTGGGAATAAGTGGGTGTGGTGAACAACATTTGTAAAATCATGGCCATGTGTGAGCTCCGGCGCTCCAGGAACACTTTATGTTTTCAGATCGCTCTAACTCATGAAATCTGCATCTTCTGACAAGACTCTGGAGAAACTGTAAGTCCACTTGATTGACAGAATCGCTTCAATGGAATTTCCCCTAATGAGTTTGGCTTCCAGCCTGGGACCTGTTCTTATCTCAGAGACAAGCTGGGAAGAAACTATTAATCAGTTTTTTCCCTGGATGTTTAAATAGCAATGTACTTTTATGTTCTGTCAGGCTCTCTGGTAGACTCCTCCCGAAAATTCACAGGTACAAATTTCAGACACACACATGTTTGAAAATTCAAAACAATGTTCTTTATAATGAAAATTCACTTAAACTAAGCCCTCTTTTTGTATAGCAAAGAGCAGTCGTCTCCAAACAAACTGGTAATTTGTACAAGTCCCTTATCAGTTCTGTGATACTTAGCTTGCAGCTGTGAGGCAATGCACAGTCCTTCTTCTTTCACAAAGAGAAACACACTTTGCTCTGGTTTAGTTTCAAAGCGGGGGAAAATCAGCACACAAAAGGTCAAAGTCAGTAAAGCAGTTATGAAACACAACGATCAGATAATCCTCCACAATGGCCAAACCCACAGGCTGCTATTTATAGCAGCCTCACTAATTACCACAGCCCCACCCAACCACAGGTGGCCTCATTTTCTTTGATAATAATCTCTCAGTTGTTGCTGCCTATGCATTGCTCTCCGCATGCGTGGCTGTATCATTAACTCTTGTTCCGAATCCAAGGAGAGAGATACTTGATCTCCTTTTGAACTGTCTGCCACACTCTCCTCCTCCCTGTCACTCATGTCTTCTTGGTCAAAGGAGCCTTCATCAGCAGATTCCACCGGGAACAAAACAGGCCTGCGGCATGTGGATGTCTCCCCCACATCCACGGTCCTTGGGGCAGGAGCTGGGCCAGAGCTAACCACAACACTTTTATATATAAACCTCTGAGTGTGTGTGTGATTTTTATTGTGATCGGTGACCCGTCCTGACAGAACAGGTCTTAGAGCATTATTCAGATGAGAAACACACCGCAGCAACCCAGGAACACCAGAAAAAGGAAACAAGTAGAGAACATCCTTTAACAAAATAGACATTCATGCAACTTTATTAAAAGTGCCTGACCTTACAGCTTACATCAGGTGTCGGCAACCTGCTGCTCTGGAGCCACATGCTGCTCTTTGGGCCCTCTACTATAGCTCTCTGTCGAGTGATTGCACCACTGGCTAACCCCACCCTTCGCCCTCCCCTCCCAGTCACTCTTTGGCCTGAGAATGTAAGGGCGGCAGTGGGGGATGCAGAAGCAGCCACAGAGAAATACAGAGAGGGGGGGGAGACAGAGACATAGGGAAATATAGGGTGGGGAAGGGGGAGGGACGGAGACAGAGATGTCAAAAGGGTTTTGTGGTTCCTGGTGTTTTTTAACAACCAGTTCTCTGCCCTAATGATCGACTGGGTAGGCGTGACTTGGGGTCATGTGACTGGTAGAAGTGAGTGATGTTGAGTTGGCCACGCCCACCCAGATTTTATGGCTCCTGGTGTTTTCTGTGGAGAACGGGTCTTAATGGCTCTTTGAGTGTTTAAGGTTGCAGACCCCTGGCCTACACAGTACAGCAAAATCAGCATAAGCTATGAGAAGGATAACCACTACCATGCATGCAAAACATCTCGGAAACAGCCAACAGACTATTACAACCACACAGCGTCACCTTAGAACCCAAACCGATTAAAACCCTCAAAAACATCCTAGGGTAAGCAAACTACTAGTATATATGTCCCTACAGAAACAATCTCAATAATGGTATAACCAATTACAACTTTTAAAAAGCCAACTATGATATCATAGATGCTGACCTAAATAAAATAAATAAACAAATAAACAAATAAATAAATATCCTAGTTGAAAGATTAATCAACGTTTATTTACATAAGCTTATGCCATAATAATTCATTAGTTTTTAAAGGTGCAAGTAATTATTTGCCGTTTTTCCATACTGATATTTCTGTTGGAATATATCTTCACCAGAAAGTGCTTTTTCAACCATTATTACTTTATTTAAACCACCCCCAATTTATTTCATTTACAGATTGTCAAAAAAGAATCAAACCTCTGGATGGTTGGCAAACAAAAGAACCACCGTGTGTTTGTAGGAAACTGAATCTGGAAAAAATTTTTTTAATGCTTATGAATTATACATCTAAAACCTCTTCTTTAACATGCCCTCAGAATCATATAATTGATGTGACTGTTTGAGAGCCAATAGGGTGCAGTGTTTGGGTGGTGTATTGGACCCAGATTTTAATCCTCAGGCTTGGAAACAGTTGAGAGACCTTGGGCCAGTCACCTCCTCCCAGTCTCAAACCAGGGTCTGTTAAACACACATGTTGCTTCATGTATTGATTGTTTTGCTGTCAGAACTAGATGACCAAATTGGGGAGGAAACACAAGACAATGCAACTATGTAGAATATGTTAAAGGAGAAAATGGTCCTCCATGGCTTAGGACCAGATTATTTGCGGGACTGCCTTCTGCCTCCATGTCCCAATGACTGATCAGATCGCACAGGGTCGGCCTACTCCATGTCCCGTCAGCCAAACAATGCTGGTTGACAGGACTGTGGGGAAGAGCCTCCTTTGTCGCAGCCCCGGTCCTCTGGAGCCAACTCTCCCCAGAGATTCGTACTGCCTCCACTCTCCTTGCCTTCCGAAAAGCACTTAAAACACACCTCTGTTGGCAGGCCTGGGGCCACTAAGCAATGGTCCTTCACCCCGGCCACTAACTAGCATGTATGAGTGATGATTGTATGTTCTTTTATTGGGTTAATTTTGTATTGCTACTATTTTTGTACTATGTATTTTTAAATTGTTTATTATGTTTTATTGCTGTAAGCCACTCTGAGTCCGCAAGGAGAAGGGCAGCCCATATATTTAATAAATATAATATATAATGTATATTATATTTACTAGAAGAGCCCTCCACTGCTCCACTCGCAACAGAATACCCTTTAGACTTACAATCCTAGATTTAGAAAGCTTAGAATTACGGTAGGTCACCTTAAACACGACCTAAGCATAGCCCATAAAATCATCTGCTACATCCTTCCTGTCAACGACTACTTTAACTTCAACCACAACCACACACGAGCACACAACAGATACAAACTTAAAGTAAACCGCAACAAACTGGAGTGCAGAACTTTAGTAACCGAGTAGTTAATGCATGGAACTCACTACGTGACTCCGTAGTATCTTCATCTAATCTCCAAAACTTTTACCTTTAGACTATCCACTGTTGGGTTTTTTTCAGTATAATTTTTTTTTATTTTTCTCCACCATGAAATAAAACAATATATGGCTATAAACACAACAACGATGCTTAAAATCAATCATACACAAACTTTTCTTTTCTCATTACTCCATGGAAGGTCTTATCTCTCTTCCCATGTAAAATTTTCTGTTGATTTTATATAATATTACTAATTCTTAAAATTCTAAATTAAAATTTTTCCTTCATCGCCTTACTACTAAAGGTTACAACAACGTAAAGAATAATAAAATCTCTTTTATCTAAATTTAATCTTATATCATATAGTTGATTAAAATTCTCTCTCTATATATGTATCTTTAGTAAAAAAAACTATTCATAATATGTAACCTACATCGTAAAATAAAGTTCTATATGTTTAAATCTAAACAATAGGTAAATTTTGTGTTATATCATTATATAGTGCTACCACCATTTCTCATCTTTGCCATCCGGTTTGCAAAGCTTAAATCAAATTCAGTCGTTTCTATTTTTCCAAAATTAACCATTTACTAATAATACATAATGTATCTCTTAATTTTCTATCCAATCATAAAACTATCCACTGTTGACCTCTGCCCGATTCCTAAGAGGTCAGTAAGTAGACCAGAGTGCCTTCGTCCCCTGTCGTATTTATTTTATTATCATTTATTTTATTTATTTATTTTATTTATTTATTCTTTGTCCAATATACAATACATATGAAGGAGAATGGACATTAAGTAATATATATAATGATAGAAAGTAAGAAAGAAGAGAGGTTGGAGGAAAGGAGAGAAAATGTATGAGATACTGTATTTATTTGTTTTGTCAAGTACTGTACATATTGGAGGCATGTAAAGATATAATATTTATATACTGTACATGATACTAGTAAAAAGAAAAATAACAAAAAACATTAGATATAATAATATTCATACACATACTAGTAAAAAAATATAAAGAAACGTTAGGACAGTGGACGGAAAGCACGGTGGTGCAAATTGTCCAATTGCAGTATGATTTTTTTTTTAAAGAATGATTTTTTAAAAATGAACTTTTCATGAATGTTTGCATCCGAACTGATTTGGGAGCCGTAACAAATGCACTACAATAGAGGGAGAATACATTACGATGGATGATTATTCTATCTGAATCGAATTGCTGCCCCAAGCACCCGCTCTTCCATTCCCCACCCCCCACCCCCAAAAATCTCAAACATAAAAGGGACAGCTATCACAAAAAGCATAGACACCAGAAGGAAGAACGGCGCGACTACACTACTTCCGGCCGCTTCGCCCGGCTCGGCATGGCATGACAAAAGCCCCGCCCCTTCGCAGATTCCCCTCGCCTCTTTCTGCCGGCGCTTCCGCTCCCCGGCGCCAGGGGGGATGCTGGGAATCGTAGTTTGACCCGCCGACCCGGCTGGAGCGGGAGCCTTCTCCCAGCTCGGACTGGCGGAAAGAGAAGCGGCCGTCGGAAGGATGGAAGCCGCCGCTTGGCGCCAGGGAGGGCGCGGGAGAGGCCGAGGCCGGGCTGCAGCCGGCGGGGGCTCGTTAGGGAACGGACCCGGCGGCCGGGGAAAGGCGAGAGGAGCGGGAGGGTTGCCGACGGCCAGCGCAGGGGGAGCCCATGGTGAGTATTCATCTCCCAGCTGTGCTGCAAAGGGTGAATGGACGCTTCATCATTGGATGTCTGGAGCCGCCACTATCCGAAAAATGATGGGGGGGGGGGAGGGATAACCATGGCTTCCTGCTCACCTGGAGCCCTCCAGGTGGGGCGGGTGGTCTATACCAACTCCCTGCAGGACAGCTTGCCCTAGTCAGGTTTATTTTATTTTATTTGCTTGCCAAAACATTCATTAATTAACATAATTGGGCAGCGTACAAACAGAATTAATTAATTAATTCTATTTGTATGATGCCCAACCCCCTAAGGACTCTGGGCAGCTCACAACCCAGAAGAGCAAACATTAATATTAAAATATCTAAAAAGGGAACGCTTGAAAAAGACCATTCAAAGCCCGTAATAAAACCATGCCTATCTTTTATGGCTGGATGTATAGCAGTTACAATGGTAACTCCACTTATGAGCTTAATTCCTTCCGTGACCAGGTTCTTAAGTAGAAAAGTTTGTAAGAAGAAGCAATTTTTCCCATAGGAATCAATGTAAAAGCAAATAATGCGTGCGACTGGGGAAACCACAGGGAGGGTGGAGGTTCTGTTTTCCCCCAGGAGATTCCTAGAGAGGCCCCATGGAGGCTTCTCTCTGCCTTTTCTGGTTGGAGGCTTGGGTTTGTAAGTGGAAAATGGTTCTTGAGAAGCTTGGAGGCTTGGGTTTGTAAGTGGAAAATGGTTCTTGAGAAGAGGCAAAAAAATCTTGAACACCTGGTTCTTATCTAGAAAAGTTCATAAGTAGAGGCGTTCTTAGGTAGAGGTACCACTGTACTAGTATAAACATAAACATTAGCAAAGTAGCTACAGGTAAATTAGGATAATACATTCTGTCTATTGTATGCTTGTGTATTGTTGCAGTTGAAGGTGAAGTAGACATTGACAGGTTGGACATTGTGGTAGACAATTTTATAAATTACATTTAGATCAGATCAAAGGCGACGAAGTTCTAAGCTATCTAAGCCCAAAATTTCAAGTCTGGTGGAATAAGGTATTCTGTTGCAATGAGACAGCTTGCCGTGGGACACCTGACTTTGGGGAAAGAGTTTCACAAATATCGAAGAAATAGTGGAAAACAATCGTTAAGGAAAGGATGCCAAGAGAAGAGAAACCAAAATGAAATGTGAATGACAATTTAAAAAAAAAATCATAAAGAAAGAGAGGAATTACTTTTAAACAGCTTACAAAGTAATAGCTAGGTACATATACTGTACATGGTGTGTAAAACAGCAGAGTTCTAATTTGTATTACTTAAATATTGTAGCTTAGTTCCCTTTGTCAGCAGGAGGTTTATAGTTTGATTCTTATAATGGGCAAGCCATGATTTCTGTTCTATTTTCTCTGAAATATCTCAAGAAAAGAAAGACAGGAGGCTGATGAAAGAATTTCTCAGTTTCTTTATGCTCCAAATTAGCCTTTCTATAAAAAGAGAGTGTTTCATGCATTTTTGTGTTAATGCTTAAATAAAATCTTGGTTTCAAGTTACCATTAACTGACTTCCTTCAGATTTGCTTCCATCTGAAAGATTATATTGAAAAGATTATTTATTTTAGAATGTGGAGTAGTGAAATACTTCTGTAGTGCAGAATTAGTGAAATACAGTAAGAAATAGGAAATCTAACCATAAAGAGAGAGTAACCTTACTTTTCTGGTCGTACATGCTTTAAAATAATTGAGATTATAGTATCTGGAGAAAGGCTCACATTAAAAACTCTTTTTAAAGTTTCTGATCTTTATATAGATTTATTATAAGTAAATATTTACCCAGAACTTTAGTTTATTGACCTTAATGTTGAAAAAATAGGGTCTGGATTCATATTTCATGCTGAACCATCACATGGATTGTTTGGTTTGGCTGGAATATATTTATATACATTATTACTGTGATTCATTTGAACAAATCATTGCTTGTGTATTATATGATGCTAATTACTGTTTGAAGTTCTCCTAATGTGTAGTTTTATTATTTCAACAGAACTTGCTTCCCAGAAGAAGTTTGATGAAATTAAGAAGGCTAATCAAGCTGCAGTTAAGAGGCTTGTCGAAAATCAATTTAGCTCCTCATCCGATGATGAAGATGACGATGAAGAAGAAGGAATTGAAGGAAAGCATGGACAAATATTGGCCAAAACATTTACAAAATATACTAACCAGACTGGTAAATTTTCCTATATTATTTTCCCAGCTTTCAGTTCAAAGTAAAACATAGCATTACATTAAGAATATTGCTTAGAGATGAATTTCCATCGTTGTGATAGAATATTAGTTTGTTACATTTGAAAAGCTGCTGGTCATTTTCCTAGAACCTGGTAAGCTAAAAATATTGTATAAACCTTTGCTTGCGTGTTTTGGAAAAAGTGTGTAAAATTTCAGGATAATTTGCTCCCTCAAGGTGCTAAATTGTAGTTGCTGTTCCTGTCAATGAAATTGCAATTTGCTCTTCAGGACCACAGATTTGAGGAAGTGAATGATGATTATTCAAGAGAGATTTCTGTAGACTTCAGGAAAAGGGTGTGTAAGTATTTGAGGCACAAAGGACTACAAAAATCATTGCCAAAACATTGGCCTTCATCATTTTACAAGCAATATATGTGCAGTATGTTTTACTTTTCCTAGGAGCGATTGTCAGGGTTTTTTACCTCAGGGTAAAGGCAAAGGATCTGCAAGCCACTCTTGCAGTGTTAGACATTCGTTCGAAATAGAATAGAATACAATTCTTTATTGGCCAAGTGTGATTGGACCCACAAGGAATTTGTCTTTGGTGCAGATGCTCTCAGTGTACATAAAAGAAAAGATGCATTTGTCAAGAATCATGAGGTACAACACTTTATGATTGTCATACGAGTCAAATAAGCAACAGGTTATAGCCATACAGTCATAAGTGGGAGGAAATGGGTGATAGAATCTTGTAGTAATAGTAGTGCAGACCTAGTAAATAGTTTGACAGTGTTGAGGGAATTATTTGTTTAGCAGAGTGATGGCGTTTGGGAAGAAACTGTTCTTGTGTCTAGTTTAAGGTGACCAGATTTTAACATTGGTAAAGCGGGACACCATGGGGGTGGTTGTGGTTCTTGATTTAAAAAAAATGGTCTAATTGAATGCAGGTACCTGTATGCAAGTAGCTAGGGCATAATTGACAATAATTAAAGCCTGCAGATCCAGGAACAGCCACAACTGGCTCTCAAGTGAATCAGTAATAAAAACCTTAGGATGTAGATAGTTTCTGATCTCCAGTGACAGCCAGACTAAAATGCAGGAATCTTTAGATCAGATTCCAGTCTGCAAACTAGTGACCTCCAAGTGTTTTGCCCAAACAGCCTGGGAATTCTCAAGGCTGAAATCTTAGTACTCTGGAAATTGGGAAGGCTGCTCTCGAGAGCAGAGAGCATAATAGTAATACAGAGAAGATGACAGTATGTCCTATTTAAATGTCGTTGGAAACAGCGTGCAAGTCATTTCCAATTTTGTCCCGTATTATTCTATTAATGTTGAAGACGGCAGGCTGTTAATTAATTTATTGATTGATTTATTTGATTGGACTTTCATGCCGCTCCTCTCTGAGGACTGGGGTTGGCTTACAACATATAAAAGTACAAAATAGAAAACAATTCAAATACAAAGTCCAATATTAATAATTTAAAACCCAATTAATAATCTAAGGCCCATTTAAAATCATACTCCTTCATGCACCAGTCAACTTCAATGGAAAACAACTACTTGCAGTATATCCTGATAGAAAGAAAAAATATATATGAAAAGGTCAGAACTTACGGTTGGAAAGGACCTTAGAGGTCTTCTAGACCAACTCTCTGCTTGTGTTAAGAGATCTTATATCATCCCGGACACGAGATGGACAAATATTTGTCCAGTTTTTTCTTGAAAACTCCCAGTGATGGAGTAGCCTGCATATATATTGATTCCCCCTCCCCTCCATTGGGAGCAATTATTTTTTTTAAAAAAGAACACGGGCTTCTGAGCATATGCAGAATTTCAGCTAGTTTAGTTCACTGAATTAATCTGGATATTTGTTTGTTTGTTTGTTTGTTTATTTATTTATTCGATTTTTATGCCACCCTTCTCCTTAGACTTAGGGCGGCTTACAACATGTGAGCAATAGCACTTTTGAACAGAGCCAGCCTATTGCCCCCACAATCCGGGTCCTCATTTTACCCATCTCGGAAGGATGGAAGGCTGAGTCAACCTTGAGCCGGTGATGAGATTTGAACTGTTGACCTACAGATCCACAGTCAGCTTCAGTGGCCTGCAGTACAGCACTCTACCTGCTGTGCCACCTCGGCTCATATATATTTTTTCCTCCCTGTTGGTGATTTTCCTGACTTGCTTTCTTATAAATCATTTCAACTGTAATGAGCACAGCTCAGGCGCGTCAGACTACAACTCCAAATTCCCATCATCCTCAGCCAGTGGTGTGCCCTTCTAGCCAACTCAACTCCCATCTTCTCCAGCTGAAAGCCAATGGGACTCGTAGTCCAATCTACATCTAATTGGGAAAGTAGTCTAGCTTTCGACTCACTTTCTGAATATTGTGAAAAGGGGGGGGGGGGAAGGACTCACAAAAGAAACACACACAATCATTTAATCATTTAACATGCACCCCAAAACAAGAGCTTCACAAACTTTTAGGAGTCAGCAAGCACCTACCTAATCTGATAAAACTGGAGCTCACACGATCTATTGCTGGTCAGATGGCACTCTATAGTTAAGCAAATGAAAGGAATTGAGACCATAGAGTCGCGGATTGCTAGAATGTGTACCCTTGTTTTCCTGCTTCCTAATGGTGGATCGCATGGTTGTTGTACTTTTTCTTCGGTCAAAGTGGCACCTGAGAGGTGAGTGGAGGGCTGTTCGGTTTGCTTCACGTTATAGTAGCAGATAAACAACTATTCTGAAATATGTTGTCTCCTGCATATCCCCCACCCCCATTCCTCCAGCCCAATTTTATTCCACAGAGCTGCACGTTTTAAGTTGCCTGCAACTTTCTGTTGATTGGGAGATTTCAACAAAAAGCGGGACTTTTTAAAAATGCTGTGGGACATGGGACAAATAGCTAAAAAGTGGGACTGTCTCTCCAAAAGCAGGACGTCTGGTCACTTTAGTCTAGTTATCTTGGTGTGCAGTGCTCGGTAGCGACAATTTGAGGGTAGGAGTTGAAACAGTTTACGTCCAGGTTGCGAGGGGTCAGTAAATATTTTCACAGCCCTCTTTTTGACTCATGCAATATACAGGTTCTCAATGGAAGGCTGATTGGCAGCAATTGTTTTTCCTGCAGTTCTGATTCTCCTCTGAAGTCTGTGTCGGTCTTGTTGGGTTGCAGAACCAAACCAGACAGTTATAGAGGTGTAGAGGTGCAGATGACAGACTCAACGATTCCTCTGTAGAATTGTATCAGCAGCTCTTTGGGCAGTTTGAGCTTTCTGGATTGGTGCAGAAAGAAAATTCTTTCTTGTGCTTTTTTGATGATGTTTTGATGTTAGGTGACCATTTTAGGTCTTGAGACATTATAGAAACTAGAAATTTGAGAGTCTCTACTGTTTTAATTTATATTAACAAGGGAGCAGCCTTTAAGAACTGCTGATCTCAGATAAACGTTACGTCAGTGTCAGATGCATACGGTTAAAGATTCAATAAATAAATTATTGAATACAAGGTGTATGCATGAAAGGATATGAGGGAGGCAGCCACTGTTCCACAGAAAAATTGCCATCCCTCTCAGGTTTGCCAGTTACCACTTAGATCTGTGATGGCAAACCTATGGCACACATGCCGGAAGTGGCACGCAAAGCCATCTCTCCGGGCACATTAGCCAACACTTTTTACTCTTCCGGATTCTGGCACGCAGGCCAACACTGACCTAGATAATTCAGATAGTCATTAGAATACAAACTACATTTTTACGAAAGACTCTCCATGAAGCATGGTGATTGAAATAATATGGGGCTGCTTTCTAGTCTCCGAATGTGGATGGCACTTTTTCATTGAGGGAACATGATATTCTAGATTCTTCCAGCAAGTTCTATGAGGGAATGTCCAGGTATTTGTCCACGAGGTGAAGCTTAAATGAATAGTCTTTGTGAGAATGATCACACAGTGATACAAACGAGTAAACTCTATAAACAAATGGCTGTAGTAAGAGAAATTTCACATTTTGAAATGCCTGAGGAAAAGAGCGGATCTTTTCCCCAATTGAAATGTGTCAAGATTTGAAGCAAGGCCACACAAAACAGCTTTGAAATATCAGTGGTTCTCAACCTTTTTAATGCCGCAACCCCTTAATACAGTTTCTCATATTGTGGTGACCCCCAGCCATAAGTCTAGCACCAATTCTCCCAACTGAGCTTTAAGCTGATTGGCAGGAAGGCCAGAGGGACATGCCCACTGTAAACGCCTGATTGGTTGGATTGTAAAAATATGTTCCAAGGCGCCAGAATAGAAGCTTTTGTCCCTAACACCATGGGAAATTTGTCTTTTCCCGTGGTCTTAGTTGAACCCTGTGAAACGGTCATTTGACCCCCCAAAGGGGTCCTGACCCCCAGGTTGAGAACTGCTGCTTTAAATAGTTCCACAAAGAGGACATTCTGTAGAATTAATTAGAACGAAGATGAAAGAAAATATTTCACTCTTAGTGTGATAGAGGCTTCAACAGAACATAAGTGATTTTGTGATTCTACAGTTTCTAGCCCATGGAGGCCGAAGCAACTATTATATGGTATACCCTGGAAATGACTAGCATGGAACTATAATAGGACATATTGATTACCCCTCTGCCCTTATTCGCTAGCATAATAAAAGTTGCATTATAATTTTTTTCTATTCAAAGATGGGGATGCAAGTGAATTGGAGCGTACAAAGCAGTATATGAATGATGCCTTTCAATCTGGGGCGCTGACATGTCTGATTTGCATTGGTTCAATTAAGAGAAATCAAGCGGTAAGTATCTTACTTTGCTGTAATATCTTTTTTCCAATCTGTATTTACTAATCTCTTGAAATACTCTTGGCTTCCGAAACGGAACAGAGGATCGGAATGCTTATTTGGGACTTCCTGTTTGGAATCTCCAATCAGAGTATTCCAAGCCTCCTTTTCTATGGTGGGTAATTGAATCAACCTGAGTGAATAGATTCCCTTATTAAATTTATACAAACAGTTCAAATTAACATCATTAAGACTTACCGTATAAGACGCACTGGAGTATAAGACGCACCTTAGTTTTGGAGGAGGAAAATAGGGGAAAATATCTACCTACCAGGTATTCATCTGGCTAGTGTCCTTAGTCTGGTCAGCTTCAGAACATTATTTTATTACATCATTTTATTATTTTATTATTTTATTTATTACATTATTTTATTATTTCTGGAGACCTCACCTACAAAAAGATATTGACAAAATTGAACAGGTCCAAAGACGGGCTACAAGAATGGTGGAAGGTCTTAAGCATAAAACGTATCAGGAAAGACTTAATGAACTCAGTCTGTATAGTCTGGAGGACAGAAGGAAAAGGGGGGACATGATCGAAACATTTAAATATGTTAAAGGGTTAAATAAGGTCCAGGAGGGAAGTGTTTTTAATAGGAAACTGAACACAAGAACAAGGGGACACAATCTGAAGCTAGTTGGGGGAAAGATCAAAAGCAACATGAGAAAATATTAGATCCTTGGAACAAACTTCCAGCAGACGTGGTAGATAAATCCACAGTAACTGAATTTAAACATGCCTGGGATAAACATATATCCATCCTAAGATAAAATACAGAAAATAGTATAAGGGCAGACTAGATGGACCATGAGGTCTTTTTCTGCCGTCAGACTTCTATGTTTCTATCCACTGGTTAGGGCTGAAAAAAAAATCTTCGGAATGAGTAGCAATGAAAACAAGACTGCAAAGACTTAGGGCTGGAAAAAAACTTGGAGTAGCAATGAAAAAATCCTGCAAACCGGGAGGATATGTAGCACCTTGTTAGGGCTGGGGGGAAAAAGCTTTGGAAAAAAAGCTAATTTGGAGGATAAGATACACCCATATTTTCAGCCTATTTTACAGTGAAGAAAGTGTGTTTTATACCCTCCAAAATACGGTAAATAAAAATTAAAACTAGTGGCATAGGGTAGGATCTCCTTTCTTACTCAATCAACCATTTTCAGCAAAGAGCCCTCTCAGCAGGGTTCCAAGATAATTTGCAAAACCAGGTCTTAAAGCCCCTCCATAGGCCAGAAGGGTTGGGGCAGACCAGATGTCTAGTGGTAGAATGTTCCACAAGGTAAGAGCCACAGCAGAAAAGGCCTTCTCCTTAACCCCATCCACCAAAATTGCTTCTCTGATGGGGTTTGTAGCAAGCCCCTTTTGTTGGAGTGAATTGGGTGGTCCAATCCCATTGGGGTAAGATGGCACCTTGGATAATCTGGGCACATGCCATAAGGGGCTTTAAAAGTAATAGACAACATCTTGAATTGATCCCATTCCTGGTCCTGCTTTTTGTAATCAATGGGCAGGTGGGCTGCTTTCCTCCCCTCCCCCCATTTCTGATCCTGATTATGGGAGAAGTTGTCCAAATTTACATGAATACTTGGAAGATCATCGTCTGTTATACCATCGTGTTGGAGGGATAATACCATATTAAAAAAACTTTGGTCTAGCTGGCCTGACTGGTAGCACCTTGCAAGGGTCTTTTTCCAGAGTTACAGGAGAAGATGGTAAATGGTTTTGAAGGCGGAAGAGGGCTCTACACCCCAACGGCAGATAAAGTAGCAAAACCATCTTCTAGGAGAAGGGAAACTGACTGCAAACCTCCATTGCCTTGTGGCTATATCCATAATTGGAAAAGGCTTCCAGAGTAAACCTTGAGGCAAATATATAGTCAAATTAAATATTCTGTTTTCTTCTGGAACTTTTCTTTTCTGCCGCATACCTCCCAGAGACCAATAAGATCCAGATCCCGTCGACTAAACAATGTAGGTTGGCGGGACTGTAGGGGAGGGCCTTCTCTGTAGCTGCCCCAGCTCTATGGAACCAAGTGCCCTTCCCGATGTCCGTACTGCTCCCACCCTACTGGCCTTTCACAAGGCCACAAAGACTTCACTTTGCTGGCAGGCCAGGGGGGCATGAATTGTCCATCTTTCATAAAATTTTATTTTATGAATGGTGTGCATGCATAGATTTGATTGTTTTTTATATAAATGGGGTTGTTTGTTTGGTTTGTTTGTTTGTTTGTTTATTTATTTGATTTTTATGCCGCCCTTCTCCTTTTGTTGTGGTTAGTTTTTTTAGAGCTTATATTCGACTTCTTTTTTATTGCTGTATCTTTTTTTATTGTCATTATGTTGTAAGCTGCCCTGAGTCCTTTGGGATTGGGTGGCATAGAAGTTGAATAAATAAATAAATAAATTTATTTATGGTTGGCCTACCGGGGGTGGAAAAGCTGAATAAATTGCATGTCAGTGAGTGTCGCACACTGGCAGTTGTGACGCATATTTTGAGAGACGGAACTGCAGCAGAAGGATGAAAGAGCCACACGTGGCTCCAGAGCCACAGGTTGTTGACCCCTGGTTTAGATCAACACATTGCTAAGAAGGGCTTCTAAACATATTGTTGTTTTTCTTTGAGGTCTGGAGTTGTTCTGGATGCTTCTGCATATTTCACATGCCATGCCTACAAAAGTGGGCGAAGGATAGCCTTTTCTTAGTATCTTCTCCTCTGACAGATGATGATTTTGGGAAAAAGGATTATCCATGGCCATGGTAAGCTTTTAAGGTTTTGTTCTGAAAGCTGGTTTATACGTGGGGGTTGAGTGGGGTGGGGAATGAAACAGATGTAGCCAGAAGCCTGTTCTGCAAATTCTGCAATTTTAGCTTGAGTGTAAAACTCCATAGCTGATAAATTTTACTTTTATTTTGAAAGTTGTTTAGCTAATATAGCAATATTGAATATTGTACATGTTAAGAATATGACTACTGTGATATATTCACTGGGACCAGTTCATCCAAATTTGTGCACAATCTTTACTTTACATTCACGGAATTGTTGGATCTTGAAAATATTTATATTTGGCACACAAGTATTCTGTGAGTTTCTCTGTTGAGTTGAATTTAGTTTACAGTATATCTATCATATTTTGGGGGAAAAGGCTTTGTTAAGTGAACCTCAGGCTGTGTTGCTTCAATTCTGCTGAATATAACAAATTTATTTATTCATTTATTTGATTTGATTTGTATGCCGCCTCTCTCCGAAGACCCGGGGTGGTTCACAAGAATAATAAAAACAGTATTATAGTGAAACAAATCTAATATTAAAAAGAAATATATAAAACCGTATCATATTAAAATCAGACAACACATACATACCAAACATAAAATATAAAGAGCCTGGGGAAAAGGTGTCTCAAATCCCCCATGCCTGGCGGTATAGGTGGGTCTTGAGTAGTTTATGAAAGACAAGGAGGGTGGGGGCAGTTCTAATCTCCCGGGGGGAGTTGATTCCAGAGGACTGGGGCCACCACAGAGAAGGCTCTTCCCCTGGGACCCGCCAAATGACATTGTTTAGTCGACGGGACCCGGAGAAGGCCAACTCTGTGGGACCTTATCGATCGCTGGGATTCGTGCAGTAGCAGGCGGTTCCGGAGGTACTGGTCCAATGCTATGTAGGGCTTTAAATGTAAACAATGCATTTAAAATGGCCCCATTTGAGCAGATTAAGCGGAAAGCAAATATTACTGAACATGACACAATTGATTTTTTCCCCCTTTTCAGTCCCAAATGCAGGTTTGAATACAGGCGATCTGAGATTCCTACTCGATACTACTGCTATTGTGGGAAGACTGAAGATCCACCCCTGGATCCCTGGCTGGTTCCACATTCCTGTGGCCAGGTCTGTGAGAGAGATTTCAAACCTTCTTGTGGACACAAGTGTCTATTGCTTTGTCATCCAGGTATGTAATATTTAAGACAGTTGTCTGTAAACTAATACAGACACAGATTTATATGCACGTAACGTCATCAGTAAATGAGAGTTTCGAGATTGTAGTCATTCGAGGAACCATTTATCTCATATATGCAGCAAAGTGATATCCAAACCAAGGTACCTATCACTCTTGCTGTGTTTCGTCTTTCAACTGTGCTTCGGCTGTCATGAGAAACGGGGTTGGGGTGGGGGTGGAGAGCCGGACGGGGGCAGAGGTGATGGCGAAGTCCGGTGTTCTCCGCTCTCTCTCTCTTTCTCTCTCAGCGCAGCTTAGAGGTAACAGTGCCCGGGGGCAGCAGCGGAGCTCGGAGGCTGCAGCAACACAGCACCGAGAAGGACTGGCTGTTGGTCCCTTGAAGCCGCCGCCGCCTCCGTTCGGGCGAATTCAGGGGGGTTCCTGAATCTCCTGTCCATTCACCGTGGAGGAGGAGGTGGGGAGGAGGCGTTGCAGAGGGAAGGGACGGGGAGGAAAGCGGGCCTGCAATTGGCCCCTTTCTTTCTCGCCTTTAGGGAGAGGAACTGTTGCTGCTCTGCCATAGGGCAGCAACAGTTTCTCTCTGTAAAGTTGGCAAAGAAAGGGGCCAATTGCAGGCCCGCTTTCCTCCCCGCCCCTTGACTCTGCACCGCCTTCTCCCCACCTCCTCCTCCGCGGTGAATGGACGGGAGATTCGGGAGCTTATTATATCTATTGATAAAATCTCGTGCGCTGCCACGGGCCAGATAAATTGCCTCAGCGGGCCGTATCTGTCTCGCGGGCCATAGTTTGGGGACAACTGATCCACAGTAAGTGAATTTAAACATGCCTGGGATCAACATATATATCCATCCTAAGATAAAATACAGGAAATAGTATGACGGCAGACTAGATGGACCATGAGCTCTTATCTGCCGTCAGTCTTCTATGTTTCTATGTTTTATAGTTTAGATTTATATTTGATTTCTTTTTATTGTTTTGTAACTTATACTGCCCAAGGACACCCCCAAAGTCTTTTATAGATTACAGGGTCCCCCTGTCAACTGCACAACTTTCACCAGGGCCTCTCGGCATTGGTGAGACCCAGGTTCTAGTCCCCACTCAACTCTGGAGTCATTGGGTGACTGATGTTGAAGTGCCACATGGTTAGTAATGGTATGTTTCAAGGGAATCTAAATTGAAGTCACCCTGAGTCCTTTGGGATTGGGCGACATAGAAGTCGAATTAATAAATAACAAATAAATAATAAACTTCTTGATTGCTGTTCTTTTGCTCCCTAGGCCCATGTCCGCCTTGCCCCAAAATGGTCATAATAACTTGCTACTGCAGAAAGGCTCGGCCGGTGCCACGGAGATGTAGCATGAAAGAATGGTCTTGTCAACTGTCCTGTGGACGAAAATTGCCCTGCGGGCAGCACAACTGTGGAAATCCTTGTCATCCAGGTGAAAATCGTATTGTTCACATTTAGTGTTCTGACCCAGCACGACAAACCCTCTGTTGTTGAAGCAATGATTCCTTTATTAGGACCGACAGCAGCCCCGGGGGGAAAAAATTATATCTCACAGCAGGGTAACATCTGGCAGGGAGATGAATAGTTGTGTCAGCGTGCCAAAATAGCATCTGTGAAATAAATCAGATTCCAGTACAAATCTCTCATCCAGAGGTGGGCTGCTAAGGTGGAACAGTGATGTGTGCTCGCCCCCGTGGCTCTGAGTGCTAGCGGAGTCCAGCAAAATTATGTGACTACACCTGGTCAGGTAGCAAAATCGCACACCTGCGTGTCCGTGCGTTATTTCGCTACCTGCCCAGGTGCAGTTGCATAATTGCGCTGGGCTCCGCTAGCACTCAGAGCCACGGGGGCGAGAACATGTCACCGTTCCACCTTAGCAGCCCACCTCTGCTCTCATCCAAGGTTCGATTTATTAACAGAGCCATGTTGGTTACACTGTTGTCATCCCGATACTAACTTCCTTCCAGTACCTCACCCAGGATAAGGTGCGTCCCTTGTCCCCACACCCACAAGTTCATCACATGGACCAGTCCAGTGGCAAGGATTCCATCGACCTCCTCCTTAACATCTGCTGGTGCAGAACAAAGGATGACCTTGGACTTCAAGAAAGGAATTTGTGGTGGCTAGTAACTTTCCCTCTCGTGCAATGTCCCCTCCCAATAAGCATGATACTATTCTACTGTGAGAGGTCAAAGTCTATAACTCCAAATGATGGTTTTGGTCTGGCAGTCTGCTGCATCTATTCATCTCTGCCCCTTGCCTTTTATCCCCAGAGGTAGGGGTTTCATTAGCAGCGGTGGCTCTTCCGTCCCAAGGACCGGCCCATAGATTTCTACTGCTCTCCTCCTCTGCCTTCTGCACATCCCTATGTCAGGCACTGGACCCAGCTGTTTCTCCTCTTCCTCACCAGCCACATCCAGACCTGGGGGCTGTTGACTATCCATTTGAGGGCTGATGGATGGCCCAGGCTCTGCCTCTGTCTCTCTGACAGCTCCATTCCATCTTCCCAGTAATGGGCTGGGGGGGGGGAACGGGACGGGACGGACCGACACAGTGGGGGTAGTAAGTTTATGCACTACTTATTGAATACTTAATAGGTTTTTTTATTGTCCTTCCTTCTCTAGTAATTAATTACACAGTATGTTTTTACCCATAAATGCTTTAATCATTTTAATCATTATCTAGAACTGAACCTTTATAGCATTAAAGAAAATTGAGCTACTTGCCTAATCTGTTATCATATTGAATCTTGTAGGTTCAGTACAAAACCTTAAAATATTACTGTGCTCCTCAACAAATAATGCTGTCTATTATTTGTCCATTTTGTGGCTATTTAAATAATGTGATTTAATCAACTGAAAAAGAGTCCAAGCACCTATTTGAAAATTTATCTTGGTCAGTAAGCCACTCCCATCCAATCACATGATCTTTAAGCCACTCCCATCTGGTCACATGGACAGCAAACCACACCCACAAAATAAGCCATGCCCACAGTTTGGCATTAAAAATTTGGGCAGCCCATCACTGTCTCTTCCCCCTTGGAGCTCTTAGGTTGCCTTGATGCTGACCCTGACTCTCACACTGCCTCCTCATATGATTCGGCTGCTGGAGGGGCCAACAGCTGACAGGCCATAACATTTGGACAAGTCCTCATTTCTATCACATTATGGTTCTTTTGTCGCTGTGGGTTCTGAACAGATTTGATGGCTCACAAATGGGAAGAATAAAACTTCCTGTTAAGTATTTGTGAAGTTTTCTGTTTCCCCTACCGGCCTCAATGGGCATATATGTAAGATATTCTCTTTCCCTGCTGGTTTCTGATCATTAGTTTCATCTCACTTTCAGGAGATTGCCAACCATGTCCAAGAGTCAGCAAACAAAGTTGTGTCTGCGGTAAACAAATAGCAGAAAGGCAGTGTGCAAGTCCTTTGTGGCAATGTGAGGAGGTAGGTTTCCTTACAAACAGCCGATTTCTTTACAATATTATTAACTATCATTACAACTCCAATACTTCATTGTGGGGAAGAAAAATGTAGATTAACATTAAGAGCAGGGGTTTTAAGATTGAAAAGAGGGGGTGGATGGTTTCAGTTCAGATGTTCAGGATCTCAGTACAACAATTGGAATGTGGCTTGCTGACACATGTGTGCAGTGTATTTGAAATTACAGTGTTCCCTCGATTTTCGCGGGTTCGAACTTCGCGAATAGCCTATACCACGGTTTTTCAAAAAATATTAATTAAAAAATACTTCACGGGTTTTTTTCTATACCACGATTTTCCCCACCCGATGACGTCATACGTCATCACCAAACTAATAAATTTTGCAAATAAATAACAAAAAAATAATTATTATTGTTAATAAATAATTATGTTTATAAATATCAGGATCACTAAGTGTCTTATTCCATGGTGAGTACCAGTAATAATGGCGAGTAAATGGTTGTTAAGGGAATGGGAAATGGTAATTTAGGGGTTTAAAGTGTTAAGGGAAGGCTTGTGATACTGTCCATAGCCAAAAATGGTGTATTTACTTCCGCATCTCTACTTCACGGAAATTTGACTTTCGCGGGCAGTCTCGGAACTCATCCCCCGCGAAAATTGAGGGAACACTGTATTTCAGATTCAGAATAAGAGTTGGAAGGGACCTTGAAGTCTTCTAGTCCAAACCCTGCTCTAGCAAGAGACCTTCTATTATTTTAGACCAGTAGCTCTTCAGTCTCTTCTTGATGAAGCGCCCACAACTTTTGAAGGCAAGCCTTTCCACTCATGAATTGTTCTCACTGTTAGGTAGTTTCTCCTTAATTCCAAGTTGCTTCACTTCTTGATTAGTTTCCATCCCTTGCTTCTTGCCTTGACTTTTTGGGGCTTTGGAAAATAAATTGATCCCCTCTTCTTTGTGGCAACCCCCTCAAATATTGGAATGCTGTTATCATGTTGCCCCTAGTCCTCCTTTTCTCTAGACCAGTGTTTCCCTACCTTGGCAACTTGAAGATATTTGGACTTTAACTCCCAGAATTCCCCAGCCAGCGAATGCTGGCTGGGGAATTCTGGGAGTTGAAGTCCAAATATCTTCAAGTTGCCAAGGTTGGGAAACACTGCTCTAGACCAGCCTTACACAAATCCTGCAAGCATTCTTCATATAAGTCCAGTAAGTAAGTAAGTAAGTAAGTAAGTAAGTAAGTAAGTAAGTAAGTAAGTAAGTAAGTAAGTTAGTTAGTTAGTTAGTTAGTTAGTTAGTTAGTTTTAGTCTCCAAGCCTTAAATCTCCCATCTGCAGACGTTTCCTAATTCAGCTATTATAATGATGAACATTTTCCTAGTTTGCAGCACATTTTGGTACTAAAAAGTCAAATTTAGTAAAAATGGGGCAATACTCATTTAATTTAGCAACAAAAGTTTTGGGCTCAATTGCTTTTCCTAAATTGAGGACTACCACTGCTCTAGTTCATAATTTATGAACTAGAACAGTGGTTCTCATCTTGGGAGTTAGGATCCCTTTTGGGGTCAAACAACCATTTCACAGGGGTCGCCTAAGACCATGGGAAAAGACAAATTTCCCATCGTCTTAGGAACTAAAGCTTCTATTCTGGCACCTTGGAACATATTTTTACAATTTGACCAATCAGGCGTTTACAGTGGGGGTGTCCCTCTGACCTTCCTGCCAATCGGCTTAAAGCTCTGTTGGGAGAATTGGCGCTAGACTTATAGTTGGGGGTCACCACAACACGAGGAACTGTATTAAGGGGTTGCGGCATTAGAAAGGTTGAAAACCACTGAACCAACTGTTTTTTTTTATCCTGTAATATAGGACAGGTCCTCTCAGTCCCACTAAGTCCCTTCACTCCGATGAATTCCCCACTGGAAAATTGTTTGTACTGTACTGATTGGGGCTTATAGGACGGTAGCCTAGAACAACGGTCACCAACTGGTGGTCCGTGGACCACTGGTGGACCATGAGAAAATTTTGATGGTCCACAGAAAAATTATTTGCATTTTTTAGTACAGTATTGTACTAAATCAGGGGTCCTCAAACTGTGGCCCCTAGGCCAGTTATGTGCAATGGCTGTTTGGGGAGCCAGTTGTTTTGCCAACTCTTTTTCATGGTTGCTGTTTAGCTCCAGCCATTGCTTCCTGTTGGGCCCTAAGGAGCCCGTGCAGGTAGGAAAGGCGTGACGAGTGGAGGCTGGCAAGGCGCCCATTGAGGGATGTGACATTGAATTGGCCACGCCCACCCAGTCACATGACCACCTTGCCACGCCCACTCAGCCATTCATTAGGCAGAACATATTAGTGGTCCGCAAGGTTTAAAATTATGAATTTAGTGGTCCCTGGGGTCCAAAGGTTTGGTAACTCCTGGCCTAGAACATTAGCAGATCAGGTCATGCTGTGGAGCTTTAAATCATTTATTTCTATGTTTTAATTTTTTTATGTCCTACCTTATTTGGAGAACTTGCTTTTCCTTCTTGTATTTGGTTGAATTATATTTGAGAAGTTTCTGTGTCCCTTACTTGCCATTGCTATGTGTATTTTCTCACAAGATTTGCAGCCGAACCTTGTCTTGTGGCTATCATGTCTGTGAACAAATTTGTCATGGTGGTTCCTGTGGAGATTGTCCCAGATCTGGGAAAAGGTCTTGCCCTTGTGGAAAATCAAGTAAGTTGCCTTCTCCGCTGCCGTTTTATTCACCATGAAAGTTATTGGATTAATAACGATTTTCCTAAGCCAGTTGTAATTCAAATTGCATTAAGAATGAGCGAAAGACAGAAAAATCGCAATAGCATTTATTTATTAAGTTTTATTGATTGATTGATTGTATTTATATGCCGCTCACTCCAAAACGGACTCTGAACGGCTAACAATAAAAACAGTTAAAATCTAATAATAAAAATCAACAATATAATAAAACAGTAATAACATAAGAAAACATACATACTTATAATCGAACTAATTGGACCAGAGTACCTCCGGAACCGCCTACTACCACACGAATCCCAGCGGCCGATAAGGTCCCACAGAGTTGGCCTTCTCCGGGTCCTGTCGACTAAACAATGTCGTTTGGCAGGCCCCAGGGGAAGAGCCTTCTCTGTGGCGGCCCCGGCCCTCTGGAATCAACTTCCCCGGGAGATTAGAACTGCCCCCACCCTCCTTGTCTTTCGTAAATTATTCAAGACTCACTTATACCGCCAGGCATGGGGGAGTTGAGACACCTTTCCCCCAGGCATCTTTATTTTTTTTTTTCATGTTTGGTATGAATATGCTGTTTGGTTTTTAAATATATGATAGGGTTTTATATGCTTTTAATATTATATTTGTTTTGCTATAAAATTGTTTTTATTGTTGTGAGCCGCCCCGAGTCTTCGGAGAGGGGCGGCATACAAATCTAATAAATAATAATAATAATAATAATAATAATAATAATAATAATAATAATAATTCAAGGCCTGCCGGAAAAGCCAGGACTTAACAGCTTTCCGGAAAACCGGTAAGATGGAGATAAAGCAGATCTCTGGGGGCAGTTGGTTCCAAAGGGTAGCCGCATACAAAAAACACAGGGAAAAACAAACAAAGACAACCTGGAATGAGCAAAGACGTTTCAGGAGTCCTTTTGAATCTTTGAAGCAAACAGCAAGTCCCAGAGTTTTCACCTCCCACTTGTCTGAAAAAGCTGGGTTGAAAACTCCAACGGCACAGAAACTTCGAAGCAGGAACCACAAAAGAACACAGATAAACAGCCACAGTTTGCCTTGGCCTTTGTTCCCTTTTATCCCTTTAGCCCTCATTAAGGGAACCACACCCAGCCCAGGTGCTCCTATAATGATTTGTAATACTCCTTAAAGCGATCCCTTCTTTGCATAGCTCTTCGGCTACGTAGATCAATATAGTGATCTGCAGAAGAACCCAGGGAGGAAAGACTGTCTGCTGAATCCTGCGTCCCAGTGGCCTCGTCCTACTGGCTGTCTGCCACATCTTCCTGGCTGTCTGCCACATCTTCCTGGCTGTCAGCCAGGCTTTCACATTCACTTTGTGCCGCTGTCTCCCATCTGTGGGAGTAACGGCTGGCCCAGGCCCAAACACAACAATGTCTAGAAGCAATATACTGTATTTTTCGCTATATAAGACGCACCTTTTCTTCCCTAAAAGAGGCTGAAAATTTGGGTGCATCTTATACTCCAGATGTAGCTATTTTTTTTTATTCCCCCCCCCCAAGGTGCTAACGATCTTCCCAGCTTTTACCTTGCAGGCTTTTTCATTGTTAATCTCTCCGAAGAATGTTTTTCCAGCCCTAAGTCTTTGCCGGCTTTCTTTCATTGCTCTACTTGCTACGAATAAGTTTCTTTCCAGCCCTAACAAGGTGCTAACGATGTTCCCAGCTCTTACGAGCTTGCAGACTCTTTCATTGTTACTCTCTCCAAATAAGGTTTTTTTTAAGCCCTAACCAGGGGATAAAATAATGTGCGGAAACTGACCAGACTAAGGATGCTAGCCAGATGAATACCTGGTAGGGAGATTTCACACCCTACACCCTTATTTTCCTCCCCCAAAACTTAGGTGCGTCTTATACTCTGAAAAATACGGTATTTATTTTAGATAAGTGCAAAAACACGTGAAAATATAATCTTGCATTTTCCTCTGTATATTAAATGGCAGCAATTTGGAATGGCTTGGGTGGCCTAAAGGTGGAGCTGTCGCCTCGCAATCAGGAGGCTGTGAGTTCGATCCTAGGTAGAGGCAGATATTTCTCTGGGCACAATGAGACTGTATCTGCTGAACAAAACTCCACGTTGGCAACAGGAAGGGCATCCGGACAATGAAATACAGTGTTCCCTCGATTTTCGCGGGGGATGCGTTCTGAGATTGCCCGCGAAAGTCGAATTTCTGCGAAGTAGAGATGCGGAAGTAAATACACCATTTTTGGCTATGGACAGTATCACAAGCATTCCCTTAACACTTTAAACCCCTAAATTACCATTTCCCATTCCCTTAACAACCATTTACTCATCATTAGTGAACACAAGAACAAGGGGACACAATCTGAAGTTGGGGGAAAGATCAAAAGCAACGTGAGAAAATATTATTTCACTGAAAGAGTAGTAGATCCTTGGAACAAACTTCCAGCAGACGTGGTTGGTAAATTCACAGTAACTGAATTAAACATGCCTGGGATAAACATATATCCATTGTAAGATAAAATATAGGAATTAGTCTAAGGGCAGACTAGATGGACCATGAGGTCTTTTTCTGCCGTCAGTCTTCTATGTTTCTATGTTTTTATTATTACTGGTACTCACCATTGAATAAGACCCTTAGTGATCCTGATATTTATAAACATAATTATTTATTAACAATTGTTATTTATTTGCAAAAATTATAAGTTTGGCGATGACGTATGATGTCGTTGGGGAGGAAAAACCGTGGTATAGAAAAAAACCCCGCAAAGTATTTTTTAATTAATATTTTTTGAAAAACCGTGGTATAGGCTATTCGCGAATTTCGAACCCTCGAAAATCGAGGGAACACTGTACAGTGATCCCCCCAGTTTCGCGATCTCGATCTTTGAGAAACGCTATATCGCGATTTTTCCACCCGATGATGTCACTCCCTTTCTTTCTCTCTCTCTTTCTCTATCTTGCTTCTTCCTCTCTCACACTCTCTTCTTCCCTCTCTCATCTCTTTCTTTCCTTCTCTCTCTTTCTCTATCTCTCCCCCTCTTGCTCTCGAGCGGCGGGCGGCACCCAGGGAAGGTTCCTTCGGCCGCCCACCAGCTGATCTGCTCGGCAGTGCAGTAGCAGCGAGGAGCCGAAGATGGGGTTTCCCCTTTGCATGGGCAACGGGGAAACCCCATCTTCGGCTCCTCGCTGCTACTGCGCTGCCGAGCAGATCAGCTGGTGGGCGGCCGAAGGAACCTTCCCTGGGTCTTCAACTCCCAGAGCGGCGGACAAGCGGAAAAGCGGCGGACAAGCGGGCAGGCAGGCAGGCGGCTCCTCAGCTGCTGGGTCTTCCCAGGTGCGGAAGTAAAAACACCATCTGCGCATGCGCGGCCATGGAAAAAGGGGCGCGCATGCGCAGATGGTGTTTTTACTTCCGCACCGCTACATCGCGAGAAATCAATTATCGCGAGGGGTCTTGGAACGGAACCCTCGCGATAATCGGGGGATCACTGTACTCCAGACTCCTCCCCTCAAGGGATTATGACATCATTAAAATGTGGTGATGATTACATGGAGACGATTTGTATGGTTTCGATTTTGCTTTCTGTTTTAGAATTTTCCTTGCCGTGTACTGAAGACGTGCCTACGTGTGGAGATAGTTGCGACAAAATTCTTGAATGCGAAATCCATAGATGTTCACAACGCTGCCATCGAGGTGCTTGCGAAATCTGCAGACAGGTGAGTCCTTCCTTTCCCTTTAGGTTCTTTTGAATAGATTTCCATTCCTTCGTTTTCAAATATCTTTCAGTGTGTGTTTCTGAGGCCTGGAACTGAAACTTGCTATGAAGCTCAAAGTCTACCGAGCAATAGTGCTAACTACCCTGTTGTATGCCAGTGAGGCTTGGACTGTATACAGGAAACATGCTAGGCCAGGGGTAGGCAAAGTTGGCTCTTCTATGACTTGCGGACTTCAACTCCCAGAATTCCTGAGTTAACATAATTAGCTCAGGAATTCTGGGAGTTGAAGTCCACAAATCATAGAAGAGCCAACTTTGCCTACCCCTGTGCTAGGCAATTGAACCGCTTCCACATGACCTGCCTCCGTAGAATTCTGAGGATCCGGTGGCAGGATGAGGTGCCTGGCACTGAGGTCCTCTCCAGAGCAGGCCTGCCATCAATTCCCGCTCTGCTGAGGAAAGCCCAGAGACGCTGGGCAGGCCATGTTGCTAGGATGCCAGACCATCGCATCCCTAAATAGCTCCTCTATGGTGAGCTGTCTCAAGGAAAGTGATTGCATGGGGGACAAAGGAAGTGATACAAAGACACGTTCAAAGCCTCCTTCAAGTCCCTTGATATGGACACCACCTCCTGGGAAACCCTGGCACAAGATCAACCAACATGGCACATGCTGACCCACCAAGGCTGCTAGATATCTGAAGCCAGAAGAACATTCAGAGCAGTAGAGAAGCAAGCACTCCTCAAAGCCAGCAAAGGCAGATACTGTGACAGTGGTGCCCACACATTGGGGCAGAACATTTTGTGCCCATATAGGCCTTACCAGCCACCTGCGGACACTTTGTGTACAGCCCACAACCCATTAGACGTCAAGGTCCTCCTCGAACACGATGGACAAACATCATTCCTGAGGCACTACATTCTTTTTCCTTTGCACAGCCACTTCTCACTGAGTCCAAAAAGTTCCAATCTCCATTATTTCTAGGTGTGATCCAGCAAGCTTCCACATCTTGTAGTTTCTATTTCCTTTTGTTCAAAACCAAAATAATTCCCAAGTGATTATTTATCTATCTATCTATCTATCTATCTATCTATCTATCTATCTATCTATCTATCTATCTATCTATCTATCTATCTATCTATTGGATTTGTATGCCACCCCTCTCTGCAGACTCAGGGCGGCTAACAACAGTAATAAAACAGTATATAATGATAATCCAATACTAAAAACAGTTAAAAACCCATTATTATATAAACCAAACATACATACAGACATACCATGCATAAAATTGTAAAGGCCTAGGGGGAAAGCGTATCTCAATTCCCCCATGCCTGGCGTCAGAGGTGAGTTTTAAGCAGCTTTCGAAAGGCAAGGTTATGTGAAAATGGCTTGGGGAAACATTTAAGAGCGTATTGAAATAAAGAAGCTGATAGTCATTTAATGACCGTTTGAAGTTGCAATGACACTGAAAAGAGTGGGTTGTGACCGTGTTTCACACTTATGACCGTTGCAGCGTCCCTTTGGTAACATGATCAAAATTCAGATGCTTGGCAACTGTTTCATATTTATGTCCAGGGGACATGTGATTTCATTTTGTGACCTTTTGAAAATGAAAGTCAATGGGGAAGCCAGATTCAACCATGTTATTGACTTTTAAAATGCAGCGATTCACTTAGTAACTGGGATAAAATGGGACATTGTGGATGTAAGTCGAGGATTACCTGTAATGACATTCATATTGAGCAACATAGGAACAGTGTGTGAATAACTGGTTCACAATCACTAAAGGAGTTTCCCAATACACTATTGTTTTTCCCAGAAATTAAGGTAACTGAGAGGTTATTCCAAAGAGTTATACAGTGGTACCTCTACCTAAGAACGCCTCTACTTACAAACTTTTGTAGATAAGAACTGGGTGTTCAAGATTTTTTTGCCTCTTCTCAAGAATCATTTTTCACTTACAAACCCGAGCTTCTGAAATTGTAACCGGAAAAGGCAGGGAGAAGCCTCCATGGGGCCTCTCTGGGAATCTCCTGGGAGGAAACAGGGCTGGAAAAGGCGGGGAGAAGCCTCCATGAGGCCTCTCTGGGAATTTCCTGGGAGGAAACAGGGCTGGAAAAGGCGGGGAGAAGCCTCCATGGGGTCTCTCTGGGAATTGCCTGGGAGGAAACAGGGCTGGAAGAGGCGGGGAGAAGCCTCCATGGGGTCTCTCTGGGAATCTCCTGGGAGGAAACAGGGCCGGAAATGGCAGGGAGAAGCCTCTCTAGGAATCTCCTGGGAGGAAACAGGGTCTCCACCCTCCCTGTGGTTTCCCCAATCGCACACATTATTTGCTTTCACATTGATTCCTATGGGAAAAATAGCTTCTTCTTACAAACTTTTCTATTTAAAAACCCGGTCACGGAACGAATTAAGTTCGTAAGTAGAGGTATCACTATATTCAGATAAAGACCCAGGTGTGTCTTAAGATCAGGTGCATCTTATGGAGCAAAAAATACGGTAGATTAACTAGATATGGACATGCATAATGTCTGCCAGCTTTATTTTCTTTCCATTGTGCCTTGATAGGAAGTTGAAAAGCAGTGTCGTTGTGGAAAGCATATGAAGCAAATGCCCTGCCATAAGCCATACCTCTGTGAGACCAAATGTACAAAAATACGGGATTGTCAGAAACACCAGTGCAAGAGAAAGGTAAATGTTGCAGACACGTAGTGTATTTGGATCTATGAAACCATGTGATTTGTGAGCCACCCTGAGTCCCTAGGGCAGTGGTGGCGAACCTTTTTTTCCTTGGGTGCCGAAAGAGCATGGGCACATGCTATTGCGTATACATGAGTGCACACACCCATAATTCAATGCCTGGGTAGGGCAAAAACAGCTTCTCCTGTCCCCTGGAAGCCTCTGGAGGTCGGAAATGGCCTGTTTTCCAACTTTTCGTGGGCCCAGTAGACTTGTGTTTCATCCTCCCCAGGCTCCAAAGGCTTCCCTGGAACTGGGGGAACGGTAACAATGCCTTTCTCCATCCCCCCGGAGGCTCTCTGGAAGCCAAAAACGCTCTCCCAGAGCCTCTGTGCAAGCCAAAACGCAGCTGTCCAGCACACACATGCATGTTAGAGCTGAGCTAGGGCAAAAGCCCACGTGCCAGCAGATATGATTCTACCTGCCACCTGTGGCACCCGTGCCATAGGTTTGCCATCGCTGTCCTAGGGAATTGGGCGGCATGAGAATTTAAGAATGAATGAATGAATGAATGAATGAACGAACGAATGAATGAATGAATGAATGATTGCATGCACAAATATGCTGAAAGAATGCCGAATGAGTCCATCGGGATTGGGCAGCATAGAAGTCAAATTAAATAAATAAATAGAAGGGAGAAAGGAGGAGGAAGAAGACAAAATAAGATATACTTTGTTATCACTTCTTGGCACACATTAAAAAATGAAATTCTGATGCCCTCTCTTAAAAGAATATACCGTATTTTTTAGACTATAAGGTGCACCTTCCCCCTGCCAAAAGTGGCTGAAAATTTGGGTGCATCTTATGCTCCAAAGGTAGCCTTTTTGAAGCTTTTTCCTTGAGCCTGTTGACACCCATCCAGACCCTAACAGCCTCCAGGCACCAGCATATCACTTCCACTGCTTCGCCGACTGGACACAGGGTGGAGATGTACAACTGGGTGTCATCCGCATACTGATGACACCTCACCCAGCGGTTTCATGTAGATATTAAATAGCAGGGGGGAGAGGACTGACCCTTAGGAACCCCACAAGGGAGAAACCTAGAGGTTGACCTCTGATCCCCCACTAAGACCAACTGCGACCGATTGGAGAGGTAGGAGAAGAACCACTGTAAAACAATGCCCCCCCACTCCCAACCCCTCCAGCCAGCACAGAGGGATACCATGGTTGATGGTATTGAAAGCCGCTGAGAGGTCAAGAAGCACCAGGATAGAAGATAAACCCCTATCCTGGGCCCGCCAAAGATCATCCATCAGCATGACCAAAGCAGTTTCCGTGCTGTAG
Organism: Erythrolamprus reginae; assembly: GCF_031021105.1. NCBI lineage: Eukaryota > Metazoa > Chordata > Lepidosauria > Squamata > Dipsadidae > Erythrolamprus > Erythrolamprus reginae. The sequence continues at coordinate 24,375,453 of NC_091956.1, read as the reverse complement.
CGGGGCCTGAATCCTGACTGCCAAGGGCCTAGATAATTGGCTTCTTCCAAGGACCGCTGGAGTTGGAGCAACACCACCTTCTCAACAACCTTCCCCACAAAGGGAAGGTTGGAGACTGGATGGTAGTTATTAAGTACAGCTGGATCCAGGGAAGGCTTCTTGAGAAGGGGGTGCATGAGTGCCTCCTTGTAGGGAGCCAGGAAGGACCCCCACTCAAAGAAGCGTTGACAATCTCCTGGACCCAGCTCCGTGTCACCTCCCTGTTGGCCGAAACTAGCCAGCAGGGACACGGGTCCAGCAAACAGGTGGCGGAACTCACAGCTCCAGTGGCCTTGTCCTAATGAGGTGGTAACAATCTCCCTAGCTCTTCCTGCTTATTTTCATTGCTACTTCCTCAGAAAAAGGTTTCTTCAGCTCTAACAAGGAGTTAACAATCTTCCCGGCTTGCAGGATTTTTTCACTGGTACTCCAAATAAGTTTTTTTCCCAGCCCTAAGTCTTTCCTGGATTGTTTTCATTGCTATTCCCTCCGAATAAGGTTTTTTTCAGCCCTAGCCAGGGGATAAAAGGTTGTGTGGAAGCTGACCAGACTAAGGACGCTAGACAGATGAATACCTGGTAAGCAAATTTCCCCCCCTCTATTTTCCTCCCCAAAAACTAAGGTATGCCTTATACTCTGAAAAATACGGTATATAGATGCTTCTTAGAACAAAGTCCTGCCATATATAATAGCATTTATTCAGGAAAATCTGGATAGACTTGCAATTTCGTATAACTATTTCCTATATTTGGGAACTTCTATATTTGATACAGTGTTGTCCTGGAAATTGTCCATCGTGTGACCAAATAGCTGTCGAAATCACAAGTGTCCTTCGGTCTGCCACAGAGGTAAGAATGAACTGGAAATCCCGCTTATAACCTTTGAAGCTAAATGGCATCTGACTCCATGCTTGCAGTTGCAAAATGTTGAATGTAACTGTGTGTAATCGCAGAGACGTCAACCTTTGCAATTTCAGCCAAACCCCCATGAAAATGCATCATTCGCAGATTTTACCCTTGAATTTTTAACTGCAGCAACAGGTAGGAAATTGCAAGCTGTTCTGTCATCAGTGGTGGGCTCCTACTGAAACAGCTAATGGCCCGCAGTTCCGTGGGTCTGGTGCACGAGTGCGGGATCGAGCGCAATTTTGCTTCCCGCACCTCTACAGGTAGCAAAATCTCGCACAGGGATGCACCTGCATGCGTGTTTCAGTGAGGATGTTTGCTTTCCCGCGATTTTTGGTGGTTTTTACTTCCACGCATGCTCAGAAGCGAAGAAATTGCCCAAAATTGGCGAAGATACATGCACACGAGCATCCTTGCGCAAGATTTCGCTTCCTGCGCATGTGCAGAAGCTGAATCTCGTGCCAATGTTCACGTGTGTACACCAAACGTGAGCGTGCCGGTCACTGGTAGCACACCAATAACGCCGGCGACTGGCAGCCCTTCACTGGTTACGGCTATCAGAATAATTGTACTAATAGATGATTATGGTAATGGTAAAGGTTTCCTTGTCAGTCATGTCCAACTCTAGGGTGCTATGCTTATTTCTGCTTCTGTCCGAGAGAGTCAGTGTTGTCTGAAGACTATTTCTGTGGTCATGTGGTTAGCATAGCTATGTGCCAAAAATGCATGGAATGGCTGTTACCTTCCCACCAAAGTGATCCCTACCCTGTTTCCCTGAAAATAAGACAGCGTCTTATATTAATTTTTGCTCCCAAAGATGTGCTACGTCTTATTTTCAGGGGATGTCTTATTTTTTTTCAATGAAGAAGAGTTCACATTTATTGCTGAACAAAAAAAATTGAACATTTATTATATACTGTACAGTAGTTATCATCACAAACCAGCACAACCAGACAAACTGTGAATCCTATCAAGAATTTCTTACTACTACTGTACCATTATTTCCATGTAAAACAATTATACTTTCTTCAAATATATGTTAAATATATTTTGTTCGGGAATCCTGCGAAACAAAATGTCTCCTTCCTTTTTATTTTCGGGGGATGCCTTATATTAGGCAATTCTATGAAACCTCTGCTATGTCTTACTTTTGGGGGTGACTTATTTTCAGGGAAACAGGGTATTTATCTACTTGCATTTGCATGATTTTGAACTGTTAGGTGAGCAGGAGCTGGAGCAAGGAACAGGAGCTTGCTCCCTTTCTCGGAGCTCAGGTCTCAAACACAGGCTGCCAGCTCTCCAGCTGAAAAGCTCAGTGAATTTAACCACTGAGCCATCACGACCTCTTCAATAGATGATTATTCATGAATAATGCGCAAAAAAACAGCAAATTACTTGGCGAAATATTTATCTTGGTATATATACTTGATGTGTACAAATCAATGGTGAGACCACACTTGGAGTCCTATGTACAGTTCTGGTCACCGCACCTTAAGGATATAATGGAACTGGAAAAGGTGCAAAAAAGGGCAACAAGAATGATCAAGGGAATGGAGCATCTCCCTTATGAAACCAGGTTGCAACGCCTTGGTCTCTTCAGCCTTGAAAGACGGCGTTTAAGGGGTGACTTGATCGAAATGTATAAAATCATGAATAGGATAGAAAAGGTGGATAGAGAAAACATATTTTCTCTATCACACAATACTAGGACAAGGGGGCACACCCTAAAGCTCATAGGTAAGAAAGTGAGGACAAATCAAGGGAAATATTTCTTCACCCAGAGGGTCGTTGGGTTATGGAATTCACTTCCAGAAGAGGTCGTGACAGCTGTCAGCCTTGATAGCTTCAAGGCAGGATTACACAGATTCATGGATGCCAAGTGTATCCGTGGTTATTAAAACGGATGTCCATGTGCCTCCTCTATGTTGCTTGAGGCAGGCAGGATTCCCTTGGGTCCCATTTGTTGGGGGTCAAGGGAAAGGGAGGGTCTTGCCTTCTCTTTCTGCTCAAGAGCCCCATGGACTATTGGTGGGCCACTGTGTGACGCAGAATGCTGGACTCGATGGGCTTTGGCCTGATTCAGCATGGCTCTTCTTATGTTCTTATACCATTGAGGGACCTACGTTCGGCAGGGAAGGGTCGGTTGATTGCTCCATAGACATGTACAGCAACATCAAAATTGCAGACCTTTCAAGATCTGGCTCCATGTCTGTGGAACACTCTTCCCCCTGAACTTTGGGTAGAGGAGAATTTTTGCCATTTTCGCAGTGCATTGAAGACATTCCTCTTTGATTCAGCAGATTGAAACATCCTTGTTCTGGGGATCAGTGAGAGGGGAAGATATTGGAGTGGTTGGGAATGCTTTTAACATGTTTTGTGCTTTTAGCTTTTAGTTCTGTTTTAGCTAAGCGTGTGTATAGACTACCGGATTTCCTTGTTAGTTGTACAGTGGTACCTCTATTTAAGAACTTAATTCGTTCGGTGACCAGGTTCTTAAGTAGAAAAGTTTGTAAGCAGAAGCAATTTTTCCCATAGGAATCAATGTAAAAGCAAATAATGCATGCAAAACCATTAGGAAAGAAATAAAAGCTCCGAATTTGGGTGGGAGGAGGAGGAGGAAGAGGAGGACAGTCGCTGTCGAAGGAAGAAGGTGAGGGAAATAAAAAAAAACCAAAGCTTTAAGGCAGTGGTCCCCAAACTACGGCCCGCGGGCCACATGCGGCCCACTGAGGCCATTTATCCAGCCCGCCAGTGAGTGACAAGAGCACAGGGAAAAGAGAGAGAGAAAGAAAGAAAAGGGAAAGAGAGGGAGGGAAGGAGAAGTGGAGAGGAATGAAGGAGGGAAGGAAGGAAGGAAGGAAAGAAGGATAAATGGAGGGAACAAGGAAGAAAGGAAGGAAGGAAGGAAGAATGAAATGGAGGGACAGAGGAAGGAAGGACTGTTTTGGGGGGGGGGGTGTAATTTTTTTAAATTTTTCTCTCAACATACATTCAAACAACACAGTGTACCATCTTATTTTCCATGAATAAAATGTGGTATTTTGTTAGTAACTAATATCAATCATCAAAAAAGTTGCAAAAGGTTTTTTTTCTAATTTTGTCATCCAGTTACATTCATTTTCTTTTAATTAAATTCCTTCCTTAATGTTCCTTCAAAAAGTGCAACACCAATTATATTTCTAACCTATTAACCATTATGCCAAAGTGCTTCCTTCTTTCTTTATACATTTTTCATAAGCCAAGGAAACCTTGTATAGCCAATCAGATGTTAACAAAAGAAAATTAAAAACAAAACATAAACATATATGAATTTCAGACTTCTTCCCTCCCTCTAAATAGTACGTTCCCATTTTGTTTTTTACTTTAAAGCAAGGTATGCGCAGTGTGCATAGGGATTTGTTCATAGTTTTTTTAATAGTCCGGCCCTCCAGCAGTCCGAGGGACAGTGAACTGGCCCCCTGTGTAAAAAGTTTGGGGACCCCTGCTTTAAGGCTTAAAAAAGAAAAGAGGGACTCTGAGGCGACAAGGAGGAGCACACGCCTCCCATACACCCGGCGTGAGGCTGCCTCCCATACACTCTGCCAGAAAGAGAGACCCGGGGGAATGGCAGGAAACTGGCCGGGCCTTTGTGCCGCTCTCAAATTTCCTGGGAAACTTTTTCAGGCTTGGGTTCTTAAATAGAAAATGGTTCTTAAGACGAGGCAAAAAAAATCTTGAACACCCGGTTCTTATCTAGAAAAGTTCTGAAATAGAGGTGTTCTTAGGTAGAGGTACCACTGTATATGGCTTGCTGTTATGCAAGCCTTTGTTAAAAGAGCATTATAAATAAATGTTTTTTATTATTATTAGAATAGAATAGAATAGAATAGAATAGAATAGAATTTTTATTGGCCAAGTGTGATTGGACACACAAGGAATTTGTCTTGGTGCATATGCTCTCAACGTACCTAAAATAAAATATACATTTGTCAAGAATCATGTGATACAACACTTAATGATTGTCATAGGGGTCAAATAAGCAATGAAGAAGCAATATTAATAAAAATCTTAGGATATACGCAACAAGTTACAGTCATACAGTCAACATGGGAGGAAATGGGTGATAGGAATGATGATAAAAACTAGTAGAATAGAAGTGCAGATTTAGTAGAAAGTCTGACAGTGTTGAGGGAATTATTTGTTTAGTAGAGTGATGGCGTTCGGGAAAAAACTGTTCTTGTGTCTAGTTGTCTTGGTGTGCAGTACTCTGTAGCGACGTTTTGAGGGTAGGAGTTGAAACAATTTGTGTCCAGGATGCGAGGGGTCAGTATATATTTTACCCGCCCTCTTTTTGACTCGTGCAGTATACAGGTCCTCAATGGAAGGCAGATTGGCAGCAATTGTTTTTTCTGCAATTGTTTTTTTATTATTGGTTTAGAAGCATTATAAGTGTGTAATAGATAACCTCTGAGCCATCACACCCCCTTTAATCATTTAATAGATGGTTGTTCATGAATAATTGTTGATTGACATGCACTGTAAATATGTAACCGACACATTTAAGTCAAAACTCTGAACGAAGGCCTCCTATGAATCTGTGTCTGATATAATTAGTCCCAGTTGCTTTGATCAGGAAAAATGAGGCATGGTAGCTGCCAGTGGCTTTCTAATTGCCTTATTTCAAAACTGGCTATTTATAAATGCATATATTTAATTTTAGGTAGCTGCTATCCATGCCCTGAAACTGTGGATGTGAAGTGCAATTGTGGTAAAACAGTTCTCAAAGTACCGTGTGGGAGAGAACGTACCACCAAAGCCCCCAGATGCAAAGAATTCTGCAAGTTAGTATTCATTTGTTTTATTATTATTATTTTTTAAAAATTAAACTTGTAGAGAGTATAACATGTTTTATGAACTGACAAAAGTTGGGAACTTTTATTTCCAAATTTTAATTAACTGTACTTCAGCTTATAGCAGTAATGGGCTGCTGCCAAAATTTTTACTGCCACTCTGTGGGTGTGGCTTATTTTGTGGGTGTGGCTTGGTGACTATATGACCAGTGGGAGTGGCTTGACAATCATGTGATGGGGTGGCTTAAAGGTCATGTGACTGGATGGGAGTGACCAAGATAAGTTTTCAAATAGGTGCTTGGACTCTTTTTTAAGTTGATTAAGTCACAATATTTGAATAGCGCAAAAAGGACAAATGATAGACAGCATTATTTGTTGAGGAGCACAGTCACATTTTAAGGTTTTGTACTGAACCGAAAAGGTTCAGTATGATAACAGATTGGGCAAGTAGCTCAATTTTCTTTAATTGCTATAAAAGTTCAGTTCTAGATCATGATTAAAATGATTACGTTGTTTATGGGTGAAAACATACTATTTAATTATTTCCTATTTTAAAAGTATTTAAGGATCACACTAAGATACTAGGGAAGGAAGGACAATTAAAAAAACTATTAAGTATTCAATAAATAGTGCATAAATTTACTACTCCCACTGCATCCTGCCCCCCCAATGAGGGCAGCAGCCCATTACTGCTGTTCCAGCTCATTAATATCTTAACAAATATGTACCATGCTAAATGGCTAATAGTGATCAATCAACTGTTGGGCTAATTTCTAATGTTTCTTGTTCCAGGCAGCCACCGACTTGCCATCATCCCTGTCGAGAGAAGCACAGTTGCCATTTTGGCTCTTGCCCTCCTTGCCACCAGATCTGCAAGAAAGTTTTCGAAAAGTGCGGCCACTTATGCCCTGCTTCTTGCCACGATGAAGCACTTGTAAAGCAAACTGGCTTGGTGAGACAGAAGCTCGCAACATAAAAGTGTCTTCCACTCTTCTTAGGGGAGAGAGTTTAGCAGCCAGGGTGGTGGGAAACGCATGCGGATAGATGCTGTGCGTTTGTTGGCTTTTAGAACATTTTTTTAAAAGTTTGGTCCTGTCTTGACGCACATTGTCTAATTGGTTATTACCTATAAAGCCCTATATATATTTCTGACAGTCTCAAAATGGGTGAACAGTGCAGTCAGGCGGTAGGGAAAGCAAGTAGGATGCTTGGCTGCATAGCTAGGTATAACAAGGAGGAAGAGGGAGATTATGATCCCGCTATATAGAGTGCTGGTGAGACCACATTTGGAGTACTGTGTTCAGTTCTGGAGACCTCACCTACAAAAAGACATTGACAAAATTGAACGGGTCCAAAGATGGGCTACAAGAATGGTGGAAGGTCTTAAGCATAAAACGTATCAGGAAAGACTTAATGAACTCAATATGTATAGTCTGGAGGACAGAAGGAAAAGGGGGGACATGATCGAAACATTTAAATATGTTAAAGGGTTAAATAAGGTCCAGGAGGGAAGTGCTTTTAATAGGAAAGTGAACACAAGAACAAGGGGACACAATCTGAAGTTAGTTGGGGGAAAGATCAAAAGCAACATGAGAAAATATTATTTTACTGAAAGAGTAGTAGATCCTTGGAACAAACTTCCAGCAGACGTGGTAGATAAATCCACAGTAACTGAATTTAAACATGCCTGGGATAAACATATATCCATCCTAAGATAAAATACAGAAAATAGTATAAGGGCAGACTAGATGGACCATGAGGTCTTTCTGCCGTCAGACTTCTATGTTTCTATGTGGCTCAGGGCCAGATTATTTACAGGACCGTCTCCTGCCACATACCTCCCAGAGACCAATTAGATCACACAGAGTTGGCCTCCTCTGGGTCCCGTCGACTAAGCAATGCAGGTTGGCGGGACCGCGACGGCCTACTCTGTTGCTGCCCCAACTTTATGGAAGCAACTCCCCCCTGAGGTCCGTACAGCCCCCACCCTGCTGGCTTTTCGTAAGGCCATGAAGATCTGGCTATTATTTATTATTATTATTTATTAGATTTGTATGCCGCCCCTCTCCGAAGACTCGGGGCTATGCTGGCAAGCCTGGGGACCCTAAATCAACCACTAGCTTGTCCATATACAGTGATACCTAGTATTACGAACTTAATTGGTTCTGGGACGAGATTTGTAAGGTGAAAAGTTTGTAAGACGAAACAATGTTTCCCATAGGAATCAATGGAAAAGCGATTAATGCGTGCAAGCCCAAAACTTACCCCTTTTGCCAGCTGAAGCGCCCGTTTTTGCGCTGCTGGGATTTCCCTGGGGCTTCCCTCCATGGGAAACCCCACCTCCGGACTTCCGTGTTTTTGTGATGCTGCAGGGAAATCCCAGGAGGGGAATCATAGCAGCGCAAAAACGGGTGCTCCGCTGGCAAGGGAAGTCCGGAGGTGGGTTTCCCAGCGAGGGGAGCCTCAGTGAAATTGCAGCATTGCAAAAACATGGAAGTCCTCGAAACCCCACCTCCGGACGTCCGTGTTTTTGTGATGCTGCGATTTTGCTGAGGCTCCATTGCCAGCGAAGCGCCCATTTTTGCACTGCTGGGATTCCCCTACACCATCGCAAAAACACGGAAGTCCGGAGGTGGGGTTTCCCATGGAGGGGAGCCTCAGGGGAATCCCAGCAGTGAAAAAACGGGTGCTTCTCTGGCAACAGAAGTCTGGAGGCGGGGCATTCCAGTGGCAGTGGCTTGGGTTTATAAGGTGAAAATAGTTTGCAAGAAGAGGCAAAAAAATCTTAAACCCCGGGTTTGTATCTCGAAAACTTTGTATGACGAGGGGTTTGTAAGATGCGGTATCACTGTATATGAATTTGGTATGAATGGCTAGTACATGTGTTGTTGAATTGTTTTTAAGTTTTAATTAGAGTTTTAGAAATTGTTTGGTTTTTTTCCCCTTGGCCTCTTTTTATTGTTATTGTTATTGTAATTTTATATGGTTGTGAGCCGCCCTGGGTCCTTTGGGATTGGGCGGCATCGAAGTCAAATTAATTAAGTAAATAAATTTCTGGTAAGATAACCAAAATACCTTTTTACTTGGCCGGCAATATATTGCTGCTGATTAGATTGCAGGACAGTGATGGTGAACCTTTTTCGGCTTGGGTGCCAAAAGGACGTGTGTGCTAGCGTGCACACATGCCCACATCTGTAATGCAATGCTCCCCCCCCGCATATGCGCACAATCCCCGTACATGTGCACAACCACCCCCGCACAGCTCCCCTCCATGCATGTACATAGCCCTCATTGAAGCTTCTGGACTTCCGTTAGGGCCGTTGGGCTGTTTTTCGCCATCCCCAGAACTCAGGAGTATAGTAAATGACCCCAAGATACGGCAGATGCAGTAACACAACTTTATTAAATAACAGAACCTCAGACAGAGAACTGAGAACAATACACACTGACAGGTTATTTATACTTATTATTATGAGACCACATTTGGAGTACTGTGTTCAGTTCTGGAGACCTCACCTACAAAAAGATATTGACAAAATTGAACGGGTCCAAAGTCGGGCTACAAGAATGGTGGAAGGTCTTAAGCGGTCTTTTTCTGCCGTCAGTCTTCTACGTTTCTATTATTATTATTATTATTATTATTATTATTATTATTATTATTATTAATTAGATTTTTATGCAGCCCCTCTCCTTATTGAACAACGAATAGGAAACCAACCTAATTCCCGCCAAACTAGCACCCCCTGTTGTTGCCAGGGACATGACAAGGAGGCTTTCCTGAACCCTAGGGATGGTGAAAAATGGCCCAATAGGCCAACCGGAAGTTCGGCGGTTGGGCCACAGGGCCGTTTTTCACTTTCCTCAGGGTTCAGGAGGCTTTCCTGAAGTCTGAGGAGAGCGAAAACATCTGAAAAGAAGGCTGAAAAGAAGCTGGCCATACCTTTGCCATCACTGTTGTAGGATCTAATGAATCGCGAGACTTTGATGGATGTTGTAATTAACCAAGCATCAGATAATGACTTATGCATCAGATAATGTTTTATTTTGAAATAGTTTGAGATGGAGAACTGTAGGAAGGGAAATGAAAACCTGCCTTAAGTTCAATAACTTGAGCTAGATCTGTCCAGATGGAATTGACACCACGGCTTGTAGAATAATGCACTTGCGATTAATCATCACAGCCTGCTTTGAACTTAACTGTTGTGTATTAATTTCAATTAAATCAGAAAAGCCAAGCTTTATTGAACTTCCCCTGTTGATTTCTTCTTTTAAAAAAAATATCTTTTAAATATTTACATAGAAAACAAGCAAGTACAGTGGTACCCCTACCTAAGAACGCCTCTACTTAAAAAAAATTCTAAATAAGAACTGGGTGTTCAAGATTTTTTTGCCTCTTCTTAAGAACCATTTTCTACTTAAGAACCCGAGCCCGGAAAAACTTCCTAGGAAATTTAAGGGAGGCATAAAGGCCCGGCCAGTTTCCGGCCATTCCTCCTTTAATCCCGGCCATCTTGGGCTTTTCTGGGCTGCCGGATGAGCCTTTCGGTGGCGCTTAAGAAGGCTTTGGCAGTCCAGAGGGGGCGCTTCAGCCAAACCGAGGAGTCACCAGAGTGAAGGAAAGGCGCTGAGCGAGCGAGCGAGAGGAGAGGGGAGCCCTTCAGCATGGGAAGGAAGAGGCAGCAGGTAGCAGCAGCAGCCGCCAGTGTATAGGAGGCAGCCTTGCGCCGGGTGTATGGGAGGCACGTGCTCCTCCTCGCCGCCTCAGAGTTCCTCTTTTTTTTCTTTTAAGCCTTAAAGGTTTGGATTTTTTTGATTCCCCTCACCTCGCCTTCTTCCTTCAGCAGTGACTCTCCTCTTCTTCCTCTTCTTCCTCCCACCCAAATTCCGAGTTTTTATTTCTTTCCTAATGGGTTTGCACACATCATTTGCTTTTACATTGATTCCTATGGGAAAAATTGCTTCTACTTACAAACTTTTCTACTGGTCACGGAATGAATTAAGTTCTTAAGTAGAGGTACCACTGCACAATACAAAACAGATACACACAAGAAATTAAATATGTACAAATCTGTATCAAAGCCTGAATACAAAACAATTAATGTTGGGTACTATTTTCTACAGCCTATTTATAACTTCATGTAAATATCCTAGATCAGTGATGGCGAACCTATTTTACGGGTGACACAAGTGGCATGTGGAATCATATCTGCTGGCACGCGATCTGTTGCCCAAGCTCAGCTCCAACTTGCATGTGTGTGCTAGCCAGCTGATTTTTGCCTTGCATAGAAGCTTTGGAAGGGTGTTTTTGGCTTCCAGAGAGCCTCCGGGGGGATGGCAGAAGTCATTTTTACCCTCCGCTGGCTCCAGGAAAGTGTTTGGGGCCTGGGGAGGGCGAAACACAAGCCTACTGGGCCCACCAGATGTTGGGAAGGGCTGTTTTTGCCCTTCCCAGGTATTGAATTATGGATGTGGGCACTCGCGCATGTGCGATAGTGTGCATGCATGCTCTTTCGGCACGCCAGGAAAAAAAGGTTTGCCATTATTGTCGTAGATACTTTTTTATATTCCTTTTAATATTTGGTTATTCTTTTCAATAGGTTTCATGCTTTTCAGTAGTTTTTATTTTTGTTATTCTTTTGACTATTAAAAAGTGACTTTTTTTTTCTTATAGCATCAGCCCGCTGGCCCCTGGGAACAGTCCACCACCCCTGCTTTTATTCAGACAGCATTGCCTTGTCCTCCATGCGAAGTCCCTATACCGACGTAAGTAACTTTAACTTTTTTCCTTTGATATTTTTAGTGCTTATCGTTAGAAATACATAATACGGACAATCCTCGACTTACAACAGTAAGGCTCTCTACATGGGGCTACCTTTGAAAAGTGTTCAGAAACTTCAGATCGTGCAGAACGCAGCCGCGAGAGCCATCGTGGGGCTTCCAAGATTCGCCCACGTTTCTTCAACACTCCGTGGCCTGCATTGGCTGCCGATCAGTTTCCGGTCACAATTCAAAGTGTTGGTCATGACCTTTAAAGCCCTACATGGCATTGGACCAGAGTACCTCCGGAACCGCCTGCTACCGCACAAATCCCAGCGACCGATAAGGTCCCACAGAGTTGGTCTTCTCCGGGTCCCGTTGACCAAACAATTTGTTTGGCGGGCCCCAGGGGAAGAGCCTTCTCTGTGGCAGCCCGGCCCTCTGGAACCAACTCCCCCCGGAGATTAGAACTGCCCCCACCCTTCCTGTCTTTCGTAAACTACTTAAGACTCACTTACACCGCCAGGCATGGGGGAGTTGAGACACTTTTCCCCCAGGCTATTTTTTATATTTTGTTTTATATGTGGTATGAATGTTGCTGTTTAGTTTTTAAGTAATGATAGGGTTTTATATGTTTTTAATATTAGATTTGTTCCACTGTTATATTGTTTTTATTGATGTTGTGAGCCGCCCCGAGTCTTCGGAGAGGGGCGGCATACAAATCTAATTAATAATAATAATAATAATAATAATAATAATAATAATAATAATAATAATAATTAGTTAATTTAGTGAACATTCAAAGTCACTATAGCACCAGAAGCCATTTTTCACATCCATGAGCATTGCAGCATTCCCATGGTCACATGATCAAAATCCAGACGCTTGGAAACTGACTAGTCTTTATGGTGTCCCAGAATCACGCAATCCTTTTGGGACCTTCTGACATGCAAAGTCAACGGGGAAGCCAAATTCACTTAGCAACTTCGGTACTTAACTGCAGCGATTCCCTTAACAACTGTGGCAGGCAAGATTGGAAAATGGAGCCAAACCCACATAACAGATGACTCGCAAAACATAAATTTTGAGCTCAACTGTGACCATAAGTTGAAAACTGTTTGCATTGCAACTTTTGTTTTAATTAAATGAGACGCTCTTAATGAAAACCAAACTGAACTGGATAAAGTATATAAATTCTAATTTTCTCCTACCAACGCCTCCCTTTTTTTCCCTGGTTTTAATTTTAGCTTACTCAACCACTATAATTGCTCTTCCTGCTCTTCTGCAGGAATTTGTATGGGGCTACCAGCTTAAAACTGATCAGAAAGTGGTCTGTTTATGAGGGTGGAGTTACAGGGAACTCTTTGGTTTTCAGATCCTTCCTCCAGCGATCAAACCGAATACTCTGATGAATAGGTGGGCCCATCAATTTTACCAGCAACTACCTGGCGTGCAAAAGGAGCATCTGTAGATTGGCAAAGGAATAATCTCTGTCCTTTAGATTTCCATGGTTAAATGCAGACTGAAAAAAAGGAGACCTGTTATGGTCTAGCACCGAGGCCTTCAAGAATCAAATGCAGACCGAGTGTAGATAATAAAAAGTTTCCTATGTACAATATATATTTATAAGTAAAGTCTTTCAAATAAAGTCCAAGTATCTTGTTATACCTCTTGGCTGCATAGCTAGAGGTATAACAAGCAGGAAGAGGGAGATTATGATCCCACTATATAGAGTGCTGGTGAGATCACATTTGGAATACTGTGTTCAGTTCTGGAGACCTCACCTACAAAAAGATATTGACAAAATTGAACGGGTCCAAAGACGGGCTACAAGAATGGTGGAAGGTCTTAAGCATAAAACGTATCAGGAAAGACTTAATGAACTCAATCTGTATAGTCTGGAGGACAGAAGGAAAAGGGGGGACATGATCGAAACATTTAAATATATTAAAGGGTTAAATAAGGGCCAGGAGGGAAGTGTTTTTAATAGGAAAGTGAACACAAGAACTAGGGGACACAATCTGAAGTTAGTTGGGGGAAAGATCAAAAGCAACATGAGAAAATATTATTTTACTGAAAGAGTAGTAGATCCTTGGAACAAACTTCCAGCAGACGTGGTAGATAAATCCACAGTAACTGAATTTAAACATGCCTGGGATAAACATATATCCATCCTAAGATAAAATACAGGGAATAGTATAAGGGCAGACTAGATGGACCATGAGGTCTTTTTCTGCCATCAGACTTCTATGTTTCTATGTTGCTAAAAGACTTTTGCTGAAATTAGCAGAGAGAGTTCTATCACCTGGCAAGAGTCCCAGAAAAAGAGATAACACAAATAATAATTACCCAGCTGGAAATAATCAAAAGCAAAGATGCACAGGAATAATCTTGAAGCTTAGAGTTCTTCTTAAAGCCAAAAATGTTATTTCAAACGCAAGACAATGATCACAAAATTAGAAGCCAGAATAATGTATTGTTCTCTGCACCGGAGTGTGGCTCTGCCCGCTCTTAAATACCCTGTGGGCATGTCCCAATAGCCCCCAGCACTACTCCTGAGTGACTTTCCTCTTAGCCAACCATTCGTGTCTTCTAAATGCCCTTCAAACCCTGGCATCCGGAAGAGGCTCCTCCTCTTCCCCTGAGACATTCAGCACAGGAAGTGCAGAAGGCCCTGGTTGTTCTGTCCCTGACCCCTCATCTACTTCACTGTCCATCTCAGGTGCCAGGACGCCGGTGCCATGTCTCCACAGTCTCTGCATCCTCAGAAATCCATGATTATTTGTGCAGGACATGAGCAAACAAGACCAGCACGTATCATAGAGCCAATTTGATCTAGCTAGGGGACCATGAGTTCTAGTCCAGTGATGGCAAACCTTTTTTTCTCCGGGTGCCGAAAGAGCGTGCATGTGTGCTATCGTGCATGCATGAGTGCTCACACCCATAATTCAATGCCCAGGCAGTGTAAAAACAGCTCCCCCCCCCCCAAGTGCTCTAGAGGCTAGAAATAGCCTATTTCCCAACTTCTGGTGAACCCAGTAGGCTCATGTTTTACCCTCCCCGGGCTCCAAAGGCTTCCCTGGAGCCAGGGGAAAATAAAATGCCCTCCCTCATCCCCCCTGAAGTCTTTCTGGAAGCCAAACACACCCTCTCAGAGCCTCTGTGCAAGCCAAAAATCAGCTTGCCACCACACACGTACACGTTGGAGCTGAGATAGGGCAACAGTTCGCGTGGCAGCAGATATGGCTCCGCGTGCCGCCGGTGGCACCCATGGCATAGGTTCGCCATCACTGTTATAGTCTGTCGTTAGGCATGAAAGGTGAGGCTCGGTGGCTCAGCGTCCGGAAAGTTGTCTGGAAAGCCGGCAGCTCAGGTTTGAGTCCCGTCTTCGCCCTAGCCCCTGCCAGTCTAGCTGTTCAAAAGCATGCAAATAAATAGATACCAATTCAGGGAGAATTGGTATCTATTATGCTCCATGACCTCAGGAACCGTCTGCTACCGCACGAATCCCAGCGACCGATAAGGTCCCACAGAGTTGGCCTTCTCCGGGTCCCGTCGACTAAACAATGTCGTTTGGCAGGCCCCAGGGGAAGAGCCTTCTCTGTGGCGGCCCCGGCCCTCTGGAACCAACTCCCCCCAGAGATTAGAATTGCCGCCACCCTCCCTGTCTTTCATAAACTACTCAAGACTCATTTATACCGCCAGGCATGGGGGAGTTGAGATATTCCTTCCCCCTAGGCCATTACAATCAATTTGGCAGGACAAAAATAAATAAAATAAATATTCTTCTCACTCAGTAGCAACGATTTGTAGCCTTCTGCCATATCTTGCCTTGAGAGATACTACAACTCTTAATAATAATAATAATAATAATAATAATAATAATAATAATAATAATTTATTAGATTTGTATGCCGCCCCTCTCCGAAGACTCGGGGCGGCTCACAACAACGATAAAAACAATATTATACTGGCACAAATCTAATATTAAAAAAACCCTAAAAATCCTATCATAATTAAAAACCAAACAGCACATACATACCAAACATAAATTATAATAAGCCTGGGGGAAAGGTGTCTCAAATCCCCCATGCCTGGCGGTATAGGTGGGTCTTAAGTAGTTTACGGAAGACAAGGAGGGTGGGAGCAGTTCTAATCTCCGGGGGGAGTTGATTCCAGAGGTCCGGGACCGCCACAGAGAAGGCTTTTCCCCTAGGGCCCGCCAGACGACATTGTTTAGTCGACGGGACCCAGAGAAGGCCAACTCTGTGGGACCTTATCGGCCGCTGGGATTCGTGCGGTAGCAGGCGGTTCCGGAGGTACTCTGGTCCAATGCCATGTAGGGCTTTAAAGGTCATGACCAACACTTTGAATTGTGACCCGAAACTGATCGGCAGCCAATGCAGGCCACGGAGTGTTGTAGATACGTGGGCGAATCTGGGAAGCCCCACGATGGCTCTCGCGGCTGCGTTCTGCACGATCTGAAGTTTCCGAACACTCTTCAAAGGTAGCCCCATGTAGAGAGCGTTGCAGTAATCGAACCTCAAGGTGATGAGGGCATGAGTGACTGTGAGCAATGACTCCCTGTCCAAATAGGGCCGCAACTGGTGCACCAGGCGAACCTGGGCAAAGGCCCCCCTCGCCACAGCTGAAAGATGATGTTCCAATGTCAGCTGTGGATCGAGGAGGACGCCCAAGTTGCGTACCCTCGTCTAAGGGGGTCAATAGTTCCTCCCCCAGGGTAATGAACGGACAGATGGAATTGTCCTTGGGAGGCAATACTCACAGCCACTCCGTCTTGTCTGGGTTGAGTTTGAGTTTGTTGACACCCATCCAGTCCCCAACAGCCTCCAGGCACCGGCGCATCACTTCCACTTAATCCCAGAATGTATTTATTTCCTCTCATCTCCTTGATTCTTTCTATAAGAACAAGCCCCCTTAATAAAATAGGCTAAAGACACAATAGGCTAAATTGAAGCAGGTTCTCCATTTTTGAGACTTCAGACTCTTCTCTTTGCCCCTTTACAAAGACAAAACGGTTGGCCCATTTAAGGGATCTCTCCAAACAGTTTTCAAAGAAGCAATTCAGATGAATTAATTGGAATTACATTTCAATAAATTGAGCTTGGGTTGTTTTTGGTTTTTTTGCAGGCAATGCTTTGGAAAACACGAGGTGAGTCATTATAACTGTCATTATTTGAAATAAAACTGAGCCATGCATAACTTGGTTTCAATTAGTGTCTCAGAATTAAGCGTTAGCATTTAATGGATTTGACGTGAAATTTTATTTGCAGCTGAAATGCTTTGCTTTTTGTTTGAAACCCAGATAGTTTTTCATCCAAAAGTTGACATTTCCGTCAGCAGGATAATGCCCAATTGTTCTAAAGCCTTTGTAAGAGTGCGGTCCTCATTTGATTAAACCTTTGACATATTTCAAATGATGTGACTCGTTGGGAAATAACCTTTTGTTAATGCTTAATGAGCAATAATCCAGTTAGCTTTTTTAATGGGGCTTTATTATTTTTTTGATGTTATCTTTCTTGGAAAAAATTAAATGGTTTTGTCAGCTGACACTGCTGGCATTATATATTTTGTGGTTGTTTCAAAAACATCTGCAAATGATATTTTGATAATGGATTTCAAATGTTGCATAAGGAAGTATGGTGAGCAAAGTAGCATTTGAGAGCTCTCCAATTGCCTGAAATAATATAACTTAAGCTCAATATTACATAAGAAGTCCTGATGTCAATTTGGACAGAAGATGGAGAGGGCCCCTCAAACATCTAATATGAATGGAAACCAACGTGCACACTGTGTTGAATTACAGTTTTCTAAAACAGAAAGAACTCAACTGAGTATATCAATTTTGTGCACAGAAAACAAGAGAGTTTCTTAGAATAAATTTAAATAACAACAATATTTCATCATTAAAATAGCTTAATATCTGTAGAGGGTGAATTGATCTCTTACAATTTCATCTGAGCAACTAAAGGGAAAACTTTGACCCATAAAAGTTTGGAAGAAAGTTAAATTTTACCGTATATTTCTAAAAATGCAAGGTTTTTTTTAAGAATGCAGAAGGACTAGAATTTATAAATAAAATTTATGTCCCAGTTGACATAGTAAACAGAATAAATTGCTGCCAAATATTTTACATCCTTCTAAGTTGCACAACGCCATTTGTCCCTCTGTCCTCCATGACATTAATTTCTTTTCTCTGTTTTAAATCTTCTTTAAAAAGTTTAAAAAATTGTTTCTTCAACCTAGATGAGTTTTTGCAGGAACCTAGCCTCCTTCCTTCCTTCCTTCCTTCCTTCCTTCCTTCCTTCCTTCCTTCCTTCCTTCCTTCCTTCCTTCCTTCCTTCCTTCCTTCCTTCCTTCCTTCCTAATTTTGGACACAATTAATCTATTCTACAGGTATTCCTTGTTTAGCTATAAGAGTTAGGATTGGCAAGTGGTGTCACAAAGTGGAACTCTGATCCTATTTATGATCTTACTTCAGCTTTTCTTTGCTTTACTGATTTGCAAAGGTCATAAATGTGAGGAATAGTAAATTATTCATCATTGCCATAACTCTGCACAGTTGGTGAACGAAACATCATCAAGCGACCATAACTGGTGCTCTCAAAAGTTTGCTATTGGAAAGAGTGTCTGATTTGATTATAAAAAGTTCGAGAATATAATATGTCATGGTACATAATGTATAAAGTTTCATATCTTGATGGATTTTAGTGATGTACCGTGGAAATTCACTGTGGTTATTTAATACCAGGTGGCAGATTTAGTATAATCTGTCACCTGTTATTTCTTGTTCTGCCTTCAGGTCCTTTAGACTCAGTGTTTCCCAACCTTGCCCACTTGAAGATATTTGGACTTCAACTCCCAGAATTCCCCAGCCAGCAAATGCTGGCTGGGAATTCTGGGAGTTGAAGTCCAGATATCTTCAAGTGGCCACGGTTGGGAAACACTGCTTTGGAGAATAGATTGACACCTCCTCCCTTCTCTGTAACAGCCTCTCAAGTACTGGAACACTGCTATCATGTCACCCTATTCTTTGTTTTAATTTAATTTAATTTTATACCGGAGAAAGGATTGACATGTTAGGTTGTAATGATTAATTTTTCTGCTAATTTTTCTTGGATTATCTCTTTCTCTTTTTACTATTATTCCATAAAATATGGTGGTGTTTTTAATTCCTGAAAATTATTTTTTAGCAAAAATAATTGTCAGTTAAGGAGAAGATTGTAGAACTTCAAAACATTGCTTGCATGCTATTCTTCCAAGCATGGAAAGGGATGTTGTTGGATGTTGATCCTTTCTTCATGTGGCTGATACCACTTTTCTATCTAAAAGCATATTGTGACCAGGGGAGTGGCTTTAATATTAAATAGCAGTAATACATTTGTTTTTTTCATGCTATAAATAAAAGGTTTGCTAGACACACAGTACAACTTAACAAATACACAATGAAAACAACCTAATACAGGGCTGTCAAATTCATAGCTCACAGGCCGAATGGGTTACACGCTGGCTATGCCCATGCCCGCTTTAACAAAGGGAAAAAAGTCACGATTTGTCACGTGATGCCGTGTGTTTGACACCATTGACCTAGTGGATTGTGAAGAATCAACACCTTTGATCTTCCCCACCACTTTCTAGCTTGTTCCTTAACAACCTTTAAGTGTGTATTTGTGAGAGGCTGGTAACACCATTCCCCAGGCTAAGCAAAATGACTCAACTCCAGTTCCCAATTGAATATACAGTAATACCTCATGATATGAACTCCTAGTCATACAAACTTTTCGAGATACGAACCCGGGTTTCGGAATATTTTTGCCTCTTCTTACGAATTTTTTTCGCCTTATGAACCTGCCGCCACCGCCGGCGGGATACCCCGCCTCCGGACACTCCGCTGGGCACTGCCACCCAGCTGTCACCTTCTGAAACAGCCGGGGGGCTTCTCGGTGGTCTCCTGAACGCCCAACCCAGAAGTTCGGCAAAAGTTGGGGTTCGGGAGAACACTGAGAAGCCCCGCCGCCCGGCTGTCACCTTCTGAAATGCCGAACCTGGAAGTTCGGTAAAAGTTTGGGTTGGGGTTCATGTTCGGGAGAACCCCGAGAAGCCCCCGGCTGTTTCAGAAGGTGACAGCCGGGCGGTGGCGCTTCTCGGCGTTCACCCAAACCCAAACTTTTGCCAAACTTTTCGGGTTCGGGAGAGCACCGAGAAGTGCCCGAGCGGTGGTGCCCAGCGGAGCGCCTGTTTTTGCGATTTTTTTGGGGGGGGAGGCTTGCACGCATTAATCGGTTTTCCATTATTTCCTATGGGAAACATTGTTTCGTCTTACAAACTTTTCACCTTACAAACCGCCTCCTGGAACCAATTAATTTCGTAAGACAAGGTATCACTGTATTAAAAATTCACCAGCATTTTACATGACACAACTTTAAGGAAACATTTAAGCTTAATTAACATGCTTCAGTTTTTGAATTTTGATTGTAAAATAATGAACAGTGTCCTTCAGTAAAAAGGGATTATTTTGACGAACTGAATCCCGTAAGGCTGTAATCAGCCAGTCATCTAAGTATAATTTCTTATTGCAAAACAAAAGGATATTTTTTTAAAAATGATACGGAGTTCTGAAGAGAATCAGTACAAAATGTAATGCTTTCGGTGATTACACAGGATGTCTCATTCTGATGTATGGGAAACATATGTAGACTGCCAGGAATGTAAACTGTTAAGGCTAATTTAATCATAATAATATCAATAAAAATAGACATTGGTTAGTAAGAAATATCTTAACAACGGCATGTATTCAGACCCCTCAGGTTTGGGGAAAAATACCATTAATAATGGGCTAGAACATCTGGCATAGATTGTTAATTTAGAACAAGTGTGGATTATATTTCAGAAGTATCGATGGATACTCTTATTTCTCAACTTTCCAGTAGGCTGCTATTTGCAGATGATGTGATGTCTGGAAGGATCAGTGCAAAAGCTTTTCGGCTTATTTTTTTTTTCAGATGGATATGAGTGGAGGTAGACATTAAAAGCTGGGGTTGGGATGTGTTGCAGAAGAAAACTATTATACCAGATATTCCCTATACAGTTAGTCCTTACCTTATGACCAAAATTAAGCCCTAAATTTATGTTGCCAAATGACCCTGGGACACAGCAACCTGTTGTGGTCCGCTAGTAGCCTGTGCAGCTGGTTAGCAGATCCCGCCAGAAAAGATGCTGACGTGGTGATACACCAGTGGCCTGTGCGGATGGCAGCCGAGTCGGACAGTGAGGAGGCAGGAGTGGTTCCTCAGGAGCAGGTCTCCTTGAGAGTAGGCTTGGGGCTAATTGGCCATTCCCCTAGCCAATTTAAAGGATGATAATGCAGAGAACAATTTGCGGGGAACAATGTTTGTTCATATGGGTGTGGGCACACACGCTCCTTCGGCACCTGAGGAAAAAAAAGGTTCACCATCACTGGTCTAGTTTATTGAACCCTACAGTAACATGCTTATCAATATTTGAACCAGTTATATTTTGATATTGTTGCATGAAATGTGTGATACCACAAGTGCCGTGCATATTGCCTATCTGAACTTCAGCAAAGCCTTTGATACGGTTCCACATAAAGAGCTGATAGATAAATTAGTGAAGATTGGACTCAATCCCTGGATAGTTCAATGGATTTGCTGTTGGCTGAAGCATAGACATCAGAGAGTTATTGTTAATGGCGAGTATTCTGAGCAGAGACAGGTTACAAGCGATGTGCCACAAGGGTCTGTTCTGGATCCTATTCTTTTTAATATGTTTGTGAATGACATAGGGGAAGGTTTGGTAGGGAAGGTTTGCCTATTTGCTGATGACTCTAAAGTATGCAATAGGGTTGATATTCCTGGAGGCGTCTGTAATATGGTAAATGATTTAGCTTTACTAGATAAATGGTCAAAGCAATGGAAACTGCAGTTTAATGTTTCCAAATGTAAAATAATGCACTTGGGGAAAAGGAATCCTCAATCTGAGTATTGTATTGGCAGTTCTGTGTTAGCAAAAACTTCAGAAGAAAAGGATTTAGGGGTAGTGATTTCTGACAGTCTCAAAATGGGTGAACAGTGCAGTCAGGCGGTAGGGAAAGCAAGTAGGATGCTTGGCTGCATAGCTAGAGGTATAACAAGCAGGAAGAGGGAGATTGTGATCCCGCTATATAGAGTGCTGGTGAGACCACATTTGGAATACTGTGTTCAGTTCTGGAGACCTCACCTACAAAAAGATATTGACAAAATTGAACGGGTCCAAAGACGGGCTACAAGAATGGTGGAAGGTCTTAAGCATAAAACGTATCAGGAAAGATTTAATGAACTCAATCTGTATAGTCTGGAGGACAGAAGGAAAAGGGGGGACATGATCGAAACATTTAAATATATTAAAGGGTTAAACAAGGTCCAGGAGGGAAGTGTTTTTAATAGGAAAGTGAACACAAGAACAAGGGGACACAATCTGAAGTTAGTTGGGGGAAAAGATCAAAAGCAGCATGAGAAAATATTATTTTACTGAAAGAGTAGTAGATCCTTGGAACAAACTTCCAGCAGACGTGGTAGATAAATCCACAGTAACTGAATTTAAACATGCCTGGGATAAACATATATCCATCCTAAGATAAAATACAGGAAATAGTATAAGGGCAGACTAGATGGACCATGAGGTCTTTTTCTGCCGTCAGACTTCTATGTTTCTATGTTTCTATAATTGATTGCCTTCTACTGTACTTCAGTTTATTGGAGTCGGACAGCATTTATTAACAAATAATAACTAACAATAATTTATATGTGATTATACCTTTAACATCATCCAACAACAATTGTTCCTACCATGTCTTACCAAGGACTCAATAGGTGGAAAGAAATATTAAATCCAGTCCAAACATTTGTCTGGCTGTGATCAACCGTAATAATAATGGTTTTACTGTTGCAATCTGCTTAGCATCTATGATTAAGGCAACATGTCCTAAATAAGGAGGATTAAATTTTATGCAGCAATTCATCTTGTATGAAAGCTTGTAGAATTAATGTTGAAGGTTGTTTACAGTGTCCCTCAAGTAATTATCTCAATCTTTCAGATAAGCCCATTGCCATGTCATACTGCCAGGCCGTATTCCTGTAAAAGACTCTGTGGAAGGTGGCTGGATTGTCAGAATCATACTTGCCTGAAAGAATGCCATATAGTTTCTGAAAGAGATGCCAACAATGATAGGCAAAAGGTAAGCACTGTATTTTTCAGACTATAAGACGTACCGGAGTAAAAGGCGCACCTTAGTTTTTTGGGGAGAAAACTAAGAAAAAAGCTGATTGGGGAGGTGGATGGCTGCCCTGAATACCCTCAATCAGCTGTTCCTAGAGGTGAACTTTAGCAACAGGTTCGTTGGTTGTGAGCTCTGTGCCTTGCTTTTTCGGCCTGTAAAACCTCAATTTCAGAGGCTTTTTTTCAGCTGTGAAAATTCCGTTTCAGAGGCATTTTTTCAGCCTGTGAAACCTCCATTTCAGAGGCATTTTTTCAGCCTGTGAAACCTCCATTTCAGAGGCTTTTTTCAGCTGTGAAACCACCATTTCAGAGGCTTTTTTTCCAGCTGTAAAATCTCCATTTCAGAGGCTTTTTTTCAGCTGTAAAATCTCCATTTCAGAGGCTTTTTTTCAGCTGTGAAACCTCCATTTCAGAGGCATTTTTTCAACCTGTGAAACCTCCATTTCAGAGGCATTTTTTCAGCTGTGAAAATTTCATTTCAGAGGCATTTTTTCAGCCTGTGAAACCTTCATTTCAGAGGCATTTTTTCAGCCTGTGAAACCTCCATTTCAGAGGCTTTTTTTCAGCTGTGAAACCTCCATTTCAGAGGCTTTTTTCAGCTGTGAAACCACCATTTCAGAGGCTTTTTTTCCAGCTGTAAAATCTCCATTTCAGAGGCTTTTTTTCAGCTGTAAAATCTCCATTTCAGAGGCTTTTTTTCAGCTGTGAAACCTCCATTTCAGAGGCATTTTTTCAACCTGTGAAACCTCCATTTCAGAGGCTTTTTTCCAGCTGTGAAACCTCCATTTCAGACATTTTTTCAGCTGTGAAAATTCCGTTTCAGAGGCTTTTTTTCAACCTGTGAAACCTCCATTTCAGAGGCTTTTTTCAGCTGTGAAAATTCTGTTTCATGCTTTTTTCCAGCTTGTGAAACCTCCACTTCAGAGGCATTTTCCCAGCCTGTGTAACCTCCATTGTAGTCCTGCGTCTCAAATGGAGGTTTCAGAGCCTGAAAAAAGCCACTGAAATCGAGGTTTCGCAGACTGTTTTTGCCCCTAAAACCTCCATTTGAGAGGCTGAATGGGGCTACATTCGGTGTATAAGACACACCCAAATTTTCACCCTCTTGTAGGGAGGGGAAAGGTGTGTCTTACACTCTGAAAAACATGGTAATCCTTTCAGCGGCAAACACAGTTTGTTTCATAATAAGACAAGAGCTTTTTATTTAAACAGTTGCATTACATTATAACTAGGATATATATGCATTGCATGGAGCCTCTCAATGTAAAATTCTTTCTAACAGTAATAAAATTTGGAGTAATGTTACTCATTCTTGCTTGTTGCACAGTTGTAGCATCAAACAGGGACCCCATGAATCCGATAGATATTTACAAAATGGCAGAGATCTACGCGGCAATTTAAATAGGATTGTAAATCTACTTAACTGTAGCCCTGTCTCTGTGTATGCTGAATGGAAATCTGTAGTTTGCTTGGGCTCATGAAGGTTCAATTTGTTGAATTTTTACCTAGTATTCGGCTGGTAGATGATAATATTAATGGAGATACAGATAATAAGAACATTACTTGGCAATTGCTGAGCCTTATAACAGTGTTTAGATCTTGCTGCGGCAATTCTATTTTGGCTAGTGTTGTTTTTTCTTTTCTTTATTCTCCCAAAACTGCATAATTTCTGACTTTCAATGAGATAGTTTTCCTGAGACTCAGGGCGGCTCATAACATAGCAAATACAAACCATGCAAGAAATCTAATATTAAAATACTCTAAAAACCTCAATACTAAGAGCATATTAAAAAAATCTAACTTAATTTATATTCCAAAACCCCAACTCATTTAAAAACCAACCATCCACATTCGTCTTGTCAAATTCAATCAAAGGCCGGGGTAGATTTTAAAATTCAGTGGCCCCAGGCCTGTCAGCAGAGATGCGTAAATAGTGGTAACTTCAACTGAAGCTTTGCTCAAAAGGGATTTTTTAAAAAAGTAATGCAAACCATTGGCTTTGTGCTTAAGTGCCACAGTTAAAGTCAGACAACTAGTTCCTTCCTTTAATCTTTTTAAAATGAACTGTGTTTGCCAGTTCTTATGCTAATGACCTCTTAATTTTTTTTTTTAATACGGATGAGCTCTATTTGGTTGCGAATTGTAAAAACGGGCTATGAGTTTAAAGGAGGGGGGCCGTAGTCTTTTCTGAGTGCTTTGCTCCTGTCGCTCGTCACCCTGGGATTTATTTATTTATCGGACTTTTATGCCGCCCCTCTCCGAGGACTCAGGGCAACATATAATAAACAATATACAGTGTTCTGTCGGGCTCTCTGGTACACTCCTCCCAAAAATTCACAGGTACAAATTTCAGACACACATACGTTTGAAAATTCAAAACAATGTTCTTTATAATGAAAATTCACTTAAACTAAGCCCTCTTTTTGTATAGCAAAGAGCACTGGTCTCCAAACAAACTGGTAATTTGTACAAGTCCCTTATCAGTTCTGTGATACTTAGCTTGCAGCTGTGAGGCAATTCACATTCCTTCTTCTTTCACAAAGTGAAACACACTTTGCTCTGGTTTAGTTTCAAAGCGGGGAAAAATCAGCACACAAAAGGTCAAAGTCAGCAAAGCAGTCACGAAACACAACAATCAGATAATCCTCCACAATGGCCAAACCCACAGGCTGCTATTTATAGCAGCCTCACTAATTACCACAGCCCCACCCAACCACAGGTAGCCTCATTTTCTTTGATAATAATCTCTCAGTTGTTGTTGCCTATGCATCGCTCTCCGCATGCGTGGCTGTATCATTAACTCTTGTTCTGAATCCAAGGAGGAGCTAGATAATTGATCTCCTTCTGAGCTGTCTGCCACACTCTCCTCCTCCCTGTCACTCATGTCTTCTTGGTCAGAGGAGCCTTCATCATCAGATTCCACCGGGGGGGGGGGGGAAACAGGCCTGCAGCATGTGGATGTCTCCCCCACATCCACAGTCCTTGGGGCAGGAGCTGGGCCAGAGCTAACCACAGCATACAGTATCTTAGATCCAGTTAATTAATTTAAAGTCTAAAAACCCAAACAAACCAACAAAAAGTCATTCCATTTGTTCAGCATTCTCTCAACACATTGTCTAGCACATTCAATGGCCATTGGACATTGGCTGCCATTCACACCAAGGCGATTGCTTAATGCGGAAAAGAGCAAACGAAAGCATTCTTTCTCTGCTCAACACAATTTAATATTCCATTAAAATTGCAGATTCATTTAGGTCCCAGCTGTCCTTCTTTGGGAGTGACTTTGGGAAGAGTCCCATGGGATTGGGCAGCATAGAAATCCAATTAATAATAATACAGAAAAAACAAAAGTCTGCGCAGCTTCTGCATATGTTTCTTTTTTAGGTTTCAAGACAATGTATTGACTTTCTGTTACGTAAGTGAGCCAAGCGTCTTTACATACATTTAAACCGGGTGAAATGCTTCCGGTTCACTCATGGCTGTCAATCGTCAGAGAGCCCGTCGCAAAGGGAGCGCGAGGCTCCATCTACTCTTTCAGACACCGCCATTTGGGTTCATTTACCCTCTGCGCACGTGCAAAGCATTCTGTGCATGCGCAGAAGGTAAAAGAACAAAAATGGTGGCGCCTGGCCGAGTGGGTGGAGCCTCACGCTCCCTTTGCAACTGGCTCTCCGATGACTGATAGCCGCGAGCGAACTGGGAGAATTTCACCCGATTTTAATGAATGGAGGATCCCAAAAACCGAATATAGTGGTACCTCTACTTAAGAACGCCTCTACTTAAGAACTTTTCTAGATAAGAACTGGGTGTTCAAGGTTTTTTTTGCCTCTTCTTAAGAATCATTTTCTACTTAAGGACCCAAACTCGGAAAAATTTTCCAGGAAATTTGAGAGCGGCATGAAGGCCCCGCCAGTTTCTCTCTCTGGCGCAGTGTATCGGAGACAGCCTTGCGCCGGATGTATGGGAGGCACGTGCTCCTCCTCGCCTCCTCAGAGTCCCCCCCCCTTTTTTAAGCCTTAAAGTTTTGGATTTTTTTTATTTCCCTCACCTCACCTTCTTCCTTCAGCAGCGACTGCCCTCCTCCTCTTCTTCCTCCTCCTCCTCCCACCCAAATTCCGAGCTTTTATTTCTTTCCGAGTGGGTTTGCACGCATTATTTGCTTTTACATTGATTCCTATGGGAAAAATTGCTTCTACTTACAAACTCCGGGACCATCTTCTGCCGCACGAATCTCAGCAGCCGGTTAGGTCCCACAGAGTTGGCCTTCTCCGGGTCCCATCGACTAAGCAATGTCATTTGGTGGGACCCAGGAGAAGAACCTTCTCTGTGGCGGCCCCGACCCTCTGGAACCAGCTCCCCCCAGATATCAGAGTTGCCCCCACCCTCCTTGCCTTTCACAAGCTCCTTAAAACCCACCTCTGTCGTCAGGCATGGGGGAATTGAAATTTCACTTCCCCCTAGGCTTATAGAATTTGTACATGGTATGCTTGTATGTATGAGTGGTTCTTTAAATTGGGGTTTTTAAGATTATTTTTTAAGATTAGATTTGTTTTCATTGTCTTTTCATTGTTGTTAGCCGCCCCGAGTCTTCGGAGAGGGGCGGCATACAAATCAATCAATCAAACAAACAAACAAACAAACAAACAACTAAACAAATGTTTCTACTTAAGAACCTGGTCATGGAACGAATTAAGTTCTCAAGTAGAGTTACCACTCTAAATGATAAATTACATTTCGCTGTTTTACTAGGCGGGTCCAGAATGTTCTCCGTGTGAAGAAGGATGCTCCAAGCCACGACCAGCTGGGTGCTCTCATGCGTGCCCTCTGCCATGCCATCCTGGAGAATGTCCGGCGTGTGCCCAAATGATCCGAATAAAATGCCACTGCAAACTGACAAGCCTATACATTGAATGCATGTGCGTAATTAAATGGCTTTGTTTGTTTCTTTCAAATATTCTGGTAACTAAGCTATTTTAATCTAGTTTTTACACCGCTGTGTTGAAATGAGGTAGGCGTGCGCACATACACACATACACACACTCACATTTCCTCGGAGTCAGAATCTTCCAGTGGGAGGCAACCTCAGTTATGGAATGTTTAAATAGTTGTGGTTAGTCCCAATTGCCTGGTTGTTTGTGCCTTAATTGTTTTCCTCTCCTATTATATTTTGTAGGCTGCCCAATAGAATGGGTAGCTGTAGATCAGGGGTCCCCAAACTTTTTACACAGGGGGCCAGTTTACTGTCCCTCAGACTGTTGGAGGGCAGGACTATTAAAAAAACCTATGAACAAATCCCTATGCACACTGCACAAATCTTATTTAAAGTAAAAAACAAAATGGGAACAAATACAATATTTAAAATAAAGAAGTAATTAAATAATGAAGTAATAAGTAATTTATACTTCTTTATTAACAAGTAAATTTAAACTTAAATCAACAAACTCCCTCCATTTCTCCTTCCTTCCTTCCCTCCCTCCCTCCTTCCTCTCCATTTCTCTCTTCCCTCTCTCTTTTCTTCCTTCTCTCTCATTTGTTTCATTTTCCTCTCCCTCGTTTTCTCTCCATCATTTTCTCATTTTTCTCTTTTCTCTCTCTTTCCATCTATCCCCCTTTCTCCCTTCCTCTCTATCTCTCCCTTTCTCTCTCTCTTTCTCTGTCCCTCTCTCTTTCTCTCTCTTTCTTTCTCTGACTCATTCTCTTTCTCTCTCCCTCTTTGTATCTCTCCCTCTTTCTCTCTCTCCCTCTCTATCTCCCTCTTATCCTCCCCGCCCCTTGCCTCTTACCGCCTCCTTGCTCAGCAGCAGACCGTGGTGAGTTGACAGGAGATTCGGGAGCTTATTATATCTATTGATAAAATCTTGTGGGCTACCGCGGGCCGGATAAATTGCCTCAGCGGGCTGCATCCGGCCCCCGGGCCGTAGTTTGGGGACCGCTGCTGTAGATGATGCAGAAGACTTGCAAATGAATTGTGCATACGTACAAGGGTCACCCAGAAAGTAATGCACCACATTTTTTTTCCTTCAACAATTATTTATTGAACACAATGAAAGAATGATGTTTCTTCTACACTCCCTATTTTTCTACGTAATCTCCGTCCTGTTCTATGGCCTTCCTCCAGCGACAGACAAGGGCGTGTATGCCCTATCGCAGTGTTTCCCAACCTTGGCCACTTGAAGATATTTGGACTTCAACTCCCAGAATTCCCCAGCCAGCGAATGCTGGCTGGGGAATTCTGGGAGTTGAAGTCCAGTTATCTTCAAGTGACCAAGGTTGGGAAACACTGCCCTATCGGTACCACTCCTTGTTCTGGTCAGGAAGCCATTTCTGCACTGTGCAAATCACCTCTTCGTCATCCTCAAAATTTCTTCCGCGAATGGCATCCTTTAATGGCCCAAATAAGTGGAAGTCTGTTCCCAACAGTTTCTTTCTCTGCAGTGAGAAATTCAATTATAACATGCTGCTTGTAACGTACATCACTTACAGACGCCATTTCGCCACACTGCTGCAGCTACGCTATCTGTCTGAAGAAACATAGAACATTGACGGCAGAAAAAGACCTCATGGTCCATCTAGTCTGCCCTTATACTATTTCCTATATTTTATTTTAGGACGGATATATGTTTATCCCAGGCATGTTTAAATTCAGTTACTGTGGTTTTACCAACCACGTCTGCTGGAAGTTTGTTCTAAGCATCTACTACTCTTAGAATGCAAAAATTTACACACGCACTCCTGACAATTCAAATAATGCATATCTAAAGTTTCGCATTCATGCCATTACTGTAGGCTGAGGGGAAAAATGTGATGCATTACTTTGTGGACGACCCTGATGGATCTGAGGGGTTCTTGGTCCTCTCTGAGCTTGCTTGTTTTATTGCAGAGGTTTTATTACCATAACTTGGTATCATCATCAGGGTTAGTGATATACAGTGTTCCCTCGATTTTCGCGGGTTTGAACTTCGCGAATAGCCTATACCACGGTTTTTTAAAAAATATTAATTAAAAAATACTTCGCGGTTTTTTTCTATACCATGGTTTTTCCCACCTGATGACATCATACATCATCGCCAAACTAATAATTTTTGCAAATAAATAACAAAAAAATTATTATTGTTAATAAATAATTATGTCTATAAATATCAGGATCACTAAGTGCCTTATTCAAAGGTGAGTACCAGTAATAATGGTGAGTAAATGGCTGTTAAGGGAATGGGAAATGGTAATTTAGGGGTTTAAAGTGTTAAGGGAAGGCTTGTGATACTGTCCATAGCCAAAAATGGTGCATTTACTTCCGCATCTCTACTTCGCGGAAATTTGACTTTCACGGGTGGTCTCGGAACGCATCCCCCGCAAAAATCGAGGGAACACTGTACAGCAATACATATACAATGCAAGCCTCAATCAATACATATACAGACTAACATAACACATAGTTCTTACTACACATAGTAGTCCTTACAAAGTAGTTATACAGACAAACCAGCATAGAATCAGAGATATCAGGGAGAGTCTCAAAGCTCTCGGCTCCAAGAAAGAGACGCTGCTGACCTCCTTTTATAGATGATTGCAACACCAGCTCTTAAAGCAGTAGTGTACTAATTCCTTTAACTATACATTGCTGGCTTAGGTTATATATTGTAAAACCCAGGTAGTTATGAACACAGTGTTAACAATATACTAGTAAAAGTAAAAAGAACATGGAGGTGGAGGATATCCAGCTAATTTTCCAGAGATGTGAGAAGCACTCCAAATAACTAGACCACATACATTTAAAAAAAAAAATATTAAATTTTTATTTACAAATATAATACACAGAAAGAAAGAAACAAAAAAAAGTATATAAAAAGAAAGAAAAAAAACAGTACATCACAAATACATATTAAAATATGGGCAAATACAGGGTCAGTCCATGCAGACCACATACATTGTATGTATAAATATTATTTACATTAGGGAAATATCGTAGTCAGTAACAGTCCTAGTCATTAACAAATATAGTCATTTTACTGCACTAAAACTTTGCACTGGCTAATCTGTCTTTCTGACTTCTTTTTGCTTGCTGCTTATGCTTCAGATATAAAAGGCCTGAAAAACTAGGTTTTAAATGTTAAAACTAGAACTATTGTTTCTGGACATGCTGAGTTAGTGGTCAGTTTATCCTAATTATCGGGCTAGTTTGAATCGGAGGATTTTTACCAAATTTAACATGAGATACAGTGGGCATTTCAAGTGTTGCCTTATAAAACCTCATTTTATTCTCACGAGATTATCACTTAATCTGATATTAACCCGGCTTTATTTGATTGTTCAAACTCAATCTTCCTTTTTTTAAAAAATCCTCACCTATTTTATGTCTGCTTTCTCAGTTCAACACCGATACGTTGGTAGAACATAAAGCAATGAATAACTTGACTTTTTAAAAATCAATGACCACTGCTTTCTATTTCTTCAGAAAAATCACAAATGCTGATGCAAAAGAGAAAGAAGAGCTGTGTTCCTGCAAAAACCAGTGTCCCAAGGAGGTAAACCCTAAAGGAAAAAGCATTTTTGTTTTATTGATATATTTTTCTTTAATAAACATAAAAAAACTCAATATCTATATGGGTTAGGTTTAGGTTTATTGGATTTATATGCCGCCCCTCTCCGCAAACTCGGGGCGGCTCACAACAATAATAAAAAACAGTACGGTACACAATACCAAATCCAATGCCCACCCATCCAGTTACAATTTAAATTAATAATCTCATAAAAACAGTATATATAAAAAACAGGCACACAGTCAATCAATCAACAGAACAACATGGGCAAGGGGGAGGTGTTTTAGTTCCCCCATGCCTGACGGCAAAGGTGGGTCTTAAGGAGTTTACGAAAGGCCTGTTGTCTGAGTACATTTTGTTTTGAATAACAAAAATTGTGCCGTGTTTCTCAGATCTAATAATAAATAATAAATAAATAATAAATCTAATAATAAATAAATAAATTTGTCTTATTTTCTGAGAAACACAGTACAATGTTTATTGACTTTTTGTTATTCAAAACGAAACGTAGTTATTTTTCTTTAGAAAAATTAGTCTTATTTTTCTTTAGAATTGAAAATAAGCACTTGGGCTTATTTTTGAGGTGGTCTTATGTTTTTTTGAGGCGCTGCAGGCCAGACTCGACGAGCTGGACGCACCGTGGGACGCACCATCGCCTCCATTTTGAATTTTCAGTGTTTGGAATTGAGGCCTTTTGGCGAATAGAAGGAAAATGGGGAGGGGGAAATTTGCTACCTGCCATCCTTGAATTTGAGGAATACAGTAGATGAAAGGCAGGAAAATCCCCCCTCCCCATTTTCCTTTCACTCGCCAAAAAGCTTCCCGCAAGGCTTCCAAAAAGAGGGAAAAATCAAAGCAGCTGGACACGGAGCTGCCAGCTTTGGGGAGCGGCCCAACAAGCAGAAGCATTATGCTCAGAAAGAGAAAGGCAAAAGCGGTA
Source organism: Erythrolamprus reginae (assembly GCF_031021105.1). NCBI lineage: Eukaryota > Metazoa > Chordata > Lepidosauria > Squamata > Dipsadidae > Erythrolamprus > Erythrolamprus reginae. Next base: position 24,343,151 of record NC_091956.1, on the reverse strand, counting down.
TTTGCACTGCCCTAAGGAGCCAGCAGGTTGCAGCTGCAAACCAGACAGTTCCTACACACACCCCGTGCGCTCATGCCACCATTTGTACTGGCCATACCTATCTCCCCACCCCCCGGGCTTATTTTCAGGGTGGGGTAACATCTGTTCTGTTCGTGGGCTTCCGATAAATTCCAATCCCCAGAAAATCACTTCTTAGAAATTAAACTCACTCTTTATTTCACTCAAGCAGGGTACATGATTGCAATGCATAGTTCAAAAGTAGCATAGAAGCAGAATTCTATCTCGTTAAAAAACCAGCTTCGACTCTGGGTCTGGGAAGCTCGCCAAACTCAGTCGTTATCACATTCCTTAGATCAGTGTTTCCCAACCTTGGCAACTTGAAGATATTTGGACTTCAACTCCCAGAATTCCCCAGCCAGCTGGCTGGGGAATTCTGGGAGTTGAAGTCCAAATATCTTCAAGTTGCCAAGGTTGGCAAACACTGTCTTAAATCAGTGATTTTCAACCTTTTTTGAGCCGTGGCACATTTTTTACATTTACAAAATCCTGGGGCACATCACCAACTAAAATGACACAAAATGACACTCTAACGCAGTACTACATTATACATACAGTTAATAATATAGTTAATAATATTAATAATATAGTTTCTAAATGTATTTATACTCACTTAGTGTGAAACCTGGTTCTGTTTCAATGAACACAAAAGGGATATCCTGGCAGGAATGGTAGCTTGAGGACCCATGTTTAATTTCCCCATGACACACCTGACCATGTCTCACGGCACACTAGTGTGCCGCGGCACACTGCCTTAGATAACCCATTTTTTATTACTCAAAATATAGGCAGTAGCTCACCGAATACTTTTGCTAGCACAGAAGTCCAGCACAGAATGTAGAGATCATGATTTTTAGAACTTCTTTTCAAGCACACCACAGTTTCTCGGCTCTTCCATGGAACGAACGTTGAGGATCCACGCCCCCATTTCCCACCACCCTTCCTTTATATTGCCTGGAAGTTTCATCACATCTCAAAAATGTCAGAAGAGAAGGATTTAGGGGTAGTGATTTCTGACAGTCTCAAAATGGGTGAGCAGTGTGGTCGGGCAGTAGGAAAAGCAAGTAGGATGCTTGGCTGCATAGTTAGAGGTATAACAAGCAGGAAGAGGGAGATTGTGATCCCCTTATATAGAGCGCTGGTGAGACCACATTTGGAGTACTGTGTTCAGTTCTGGAGATCTCACCTACAAAAAGATATTGACAAAATTGAATGGGTCCAAAGAGGGGCTACAAGAATGGTGGAAGGTCTTAAGCATAAAACGTATCAGGAAAGACTTCATGAACTCAATCCGTATAGTCTGGAGCAGTGTTTTTCAACCAGTGTGCCGTGGCACACTAGTGTGCCGCGAGACATGGTCAGGTGTGCCGCGAAGAAGGAAGCTCAGGTTCCGGTCTCGCAACTTTTTGCTGAGAGAGAAAGAGAGAGTGAGAGAGAGTGAGAAAGAAGGAAAGCAAGAGAGAAAGAAAGAGAGAGAGAAAGAAAAGAGAGAGAGAAAGAAAGAGAGAGAGAGAAAGCAAGAAAGAGAGAGAAAGAGAGAAAGAAAGCAAGAGAGAGAGAGAAAAGGAAAGGAAGGGAGAGAGAGAGAAATGAGCAAAAAGGGGAGGAAAAAAGAGAAATGAGAAAATGATTGAGACGGAGAATGAGAGGAAAGAGAAAGAAACAAAAGAGAGAGAGAAGTGACTCTTGATTTAAAGCATATGATAAAGAGCACCCAAAGAATAAGACTGAGAAAAACCCCAGCCCTCACCTGTTTTTGGAAATGGTTCAAGAGTGTGTATACACACACACTCACTCACACACACACACAAGAGGGGGGAGACAGGGATGGAAAAAGAGAGGAGAGTGTCTTAGGGTTTCATTTTGTGTAATTTTGGTTGGTGGTGTGCCCCAGGATTTTGTAAATGTAAAAAATGTGCCGCGGCTCAAAAAACGTTGAAAATCACTGGTCTGGAGGACAGAAGGAAAAGGGGGACATGATCAAAACATTTAAATATGTTAAAGGCTTAAATAAAGTCCAGGAGGGAAGTGTTTTTAATAGGAAAGTGAACACAAGAACAAGGGGACACAATCTGAAGTTAGTTGGGGGAAAGATCAAAAGCAACGTGAGGAAATATTATTTCACTGAAAGAGTAGTAGATCCTTGGAACAAACTTCCAGCAGACGTGGTTGGTAAATCCACAGTAACTGAATTTAAACATGCCTGGGATAAACATATATCCATCCTAAGATAAAACACAGGAAATAGTATAAGGGCAGACTAGATAGACCATGAGGCCTTTTTCTGCCGTCAGTCTTCTATGTTTCTATGTTTCTAGCTAAGGCTGTGAATTAATACCTTTTACTCTGTATCTCCTCCCGCCTGCTAGCCATTCTTCTATAGCAGAGGTCCCCAACCTTTTTTGCACCAGGGACCGGCATTAAGCTAGACCAGTTTTCCATGGCCCGGTGGGGGGGGGCGCTTTGGTCATATGGGGGTGGGGTTCATTTCCTTCATTTCCTCTTTCTCTCATTCCCTCTTTCTATCCTTTCTATCTCTCACTCTTTCCTTCTCTCCCTCCCTTTCTCTCTCTTTCCTTTCTCTCATTCCCTCTTTCTATCCTTTCTATCTCTCACTCTTTCCTTCTCTCCCTCCCTTTCTCTCTTTCCTTTCTCTCATTCCCTCTTTCTATCCTTTCTATCTCTCACTCTTTCCTTCTCTCTCTCCCTTTCTCTCTCTTTCCTTTCTCTCATTCCCTCTTTCTATCCTTTCTATCTCTCACTCTTTCCTTCTCTCCCTCCCTTTCTCTCTTTCCTTTCTCTCATTCCCTCTTTCTATCCTTTCTATCTCTCACTCTTTCCTTCTCTCCCTCCCTTTCTCTCTTTCCTTTCTCTCATTCCCTCTTTCTATCCTTTCTATCTCTCACTCTTTCCTTCTCTCTCTCCCTTTCTCTCTCTTTCCTTTCTCTCATTCCCTCTTACTCTCTATCCTTTCTATCTCTCACTCCTTTCTCTCCCTCCCTTTCTCTCTCTTTCCTTTCTCTCATTCACTCTTTGTCTCCTGGGGCTGCCTGCGCCTGCCCTGCACCCCCCACCGCGGAGGGAAAGCATTTGGTATCGGCACCGCCAACCCCCCCTCCACGAGCAGCAAAAGCCTAAGCGGCGGGGTGCGCCCTTTGCATTTCGGCATTGGCGCTCTCCCCTCCACGAGCAGCAAAAGCCTCAGCGATGGAGCAGAAAGGCAAACGACGCGATCAGTCGCTGAGGCTTTTGCTGCTCCTGGAGGAGAGAGCGCCAATGCCGAAATGCAAAGGGCGCACCCCGCCGCTTAGGCTTTTGCTGCTCCTGGAGGGGGGGAGGATTTAATCCTCCCCGCCCCCCCGGCAGCCAAATCTCGCTGAGGCTTTGGAGTTCGGGCGATCCGACGGAGTTCCCGCTCCCACCAACGCTCTGCAGCCACGCCAGAGCCACCGCCACGAGAAAGCTTTCCAAGACCCATCAACGTCCCGCTGGAAGCTGCCCTCCCGCCAGCCGCGCCGCCCCGGAGCCCCGAAGGCTCGCAGCAGAGGGAGGCAAAGCGGCGCGCGGCAGCCACAACAAGCCCGCACTTGTTGCGCGATGGGAGCGCGAAGACGACCGCAGGCGCGACCCGGGCAGCCTTTCGACCGACTCGCTTTCGCCGCGCCCGGATAGCGGCGGCGTCTCCTGGGGCTGCCTGCGCCTGCCCTGCACCCCCCACCGCGGAGGGAAAGCATTGCCGAAATGCACCCCGCCGCTTAGGCTTTTGCTGCTCCTGGAGGGGGGGAGGATTTAATCCTCCCCGCCCCCCCGGCAGCCAAAGCTAGCTGTCAGCGGTGCCGCGGACCGGCTGAAAAACCCCAACGGCCCGGTCCTGGTCCGCGGACCGGCAGTTGGGGACCTCTGTTCTATAGCATGGAGTAATCCAACTATTTTCCACTAATATGTCTTCCTCACTGTCTGACTGAGACCAATCTCCCATTGTCACATCAGCCCTCTCAGGCTCTCCCCAGTCACTGTCTGCCTCACTCTCAGCTTCCTCTGGCAGCCCCCCTGGCCCAGGGTACCCAGAGGGGCCTGGCTCATCTTCTTCAGAATCAGGCATGACATGAGGTGGATAAGGATCACTCACAACAAGATCTACCCCCCAGAAATTAGAGTTGGGCTTCTTCTTGGAGTGGGTCAGAGACGGATTGCTCCTACTGCGCTATACGCGCAACATTGGGTGTCCAACTTGTGTGTACATGCATCCCAAAGAGTTTTTGCTTCTGTGCATGGGGATATGCAAGAGAAAGATTTTGGTTATTCTTTTGCTTCTGCGCATGAACAGAAGCAAAAAAAAAATCACTGATATCTCATATGCGCATCCCCTCACGAGATTTTGCTTCCTATGCATGCGCACATCGGACACCCAAAGCTGCGCGCGCAGCTCAACTTTTACTACCAGTGCAGACAGTGTCCTTTACCATTCCAGTAGGAACCCATTACTGGAGTGGGTCATGTTTTTGGAGAAACATGGAAGTAGTCATAACAGGCATATCGTTATTTGAATCCTAAATTCTGAAGTAACGTTTAACATCTGGTAACTACATGGATTAATCTACATCATTGTCTTGGTATCAGCCTGGAAAGAATTTTGCATGAAAATGAATTGTATAGAAAATGTCTTCACATCCTTGGCTCAAAGTACAAGAAATCTAAGTACAGTGATATAAACCCGGGGTTAAGATTTTTTTGCCTCTTCTTACAAACTATTTTCACCTTACAAACCCACTGTTGCCGCTGGGATGTCCCGCCTCCGGACTTCCGTTGCCAGCGAAGCGCCTGTTTTTGTGCTGCTGGGATTCCCCTGAGGCTCCCATCCATGGGAAACCCCATCTCCGGACTTCCGTGTTTTTGTGATGCTGCAGGGGAATCGCAGCAGCTCAAAAACAGGCGCTTCACTGGCAACGGAAGTCCGGAGGTGGGGTTTCCCAACAAGGGGAGCCTCAGTGAAATCGCAGCATTGCAAAAACACAGAGGTCTGGAGGTGGGGTTTCAAGGACTTCGGTGTTTTTGTGATGCTGCAATTTCACTGAGGCTCCCTTCGCTGGGAAACCTCACCTCCAGACTTCCATTGCCAGAAAAGCGCTCATTTTTACGATGCTGGGATTCCCCTGCAGCATTGCAAAAACACAGAAGTCCGGAGGTGGGGTTTCCCATGGAGGGGAGCCTCAGGGGAATCACAGCAGCGCAAAAACGGGCGCTTTGGCTGGCAAAAGGGGTGAGTTTTGGGCTTGCACACATTAATCGCTTTTCCATTGATTCCTATGGGAAACATTGTTTCGTCTTACAAACGTTTCACCTTAAGAACCTCGTTCTGGAACCAATTAAATTTGTAAGACAAGGTATCACTGTATAATAATAACCAAGAAATGCAAGTAAGCAAAACCGAACGTTTATTCTTTGTGCCAGACACATATCTGTCTCTCTGACATTACAGCTACCTTGTGGTCATCGATGTAAAGAGATATGTCACCTAGGGGAGTGTTGTCAGAATTGCAATCAGAAAGTTAAAATCCGTTGTCCCTGTAAGAGACTCAAAAAGGTAAGCTATATTAATGAGGTAAACCGTAAACTATATCAGAAACAAGGTTATTGTATTTTGTATGCATTCATTCATGAGATGTGATTTATGTCTGAGGGATTTCTGAAGCAATTTTAAGAAGTCATACAGGGAAGCCTTGTTCCATGAGGAGAACTCAGCTCATGATTTACTACAGGTTGTCCTCAACTTACAACCAGAATTGAGCCCAAAATGTATGTGAAGTGAGAAATTCATGAGTGAGTTTTGCCACATTTTATACGGCTTTTCTTGTCACATTTGTTAAGTCCGCTATGAGTCTGCTAGGTGTTGGGCGGTTTAGAAATCCAACAAAATAAATAAATAAGTGAATGACTGTAGTTGTTAAATTAGAAACACGGTTGTTGAGTGAATCTGGTTTTCCCCTTGACTTTGTTTGTCAGTAAGTCACAAAAAGGTGATCACATGACCCCAGGACATTGTAACCCTCATAAATATGAATCAGTTGCCAAGCAACTGGGTTTTGATCATGTGACCACGGGGATGCTACAGGTGAAAAATGGTCATAAGTCACTTTTTTCAATGCCGTTGTAACTTTAAATCATCACTAAATTAACTGTTGTAAATCAAGCACTACTTGATAACTGCTTTTCCGTTTTTAAAAAAATAGTTCATCATAATAATATAAATATTTTATTGTATTATTAGTTTTGTTCATTCAATTCTAATTCATAATAAAGCTATGTTGTAGATAATAAAAGCAGAAATAGCATACAAATATATACTGCTCAAAAAAAAATAAAGGGAACACTCAAATAACACATCCTGGATCTGAATGAATGAAATATTCTCATTGAATACTTTGTTCTGTACAAAGTTGAATGTGCACAACAGCATGTGGAATTGATTGTCAATCATTGTTGCTTCCTAAGTGGACAGTTTGATTTCACAGAAGTTTGATTTACTTGGAATTATATTGTGTTGTTTAAGTGTTCCCTTTATTTTTTTGAGCAGTGTACATTGTATGTTGTGGTTGGCTCCAGGTCAGCTTCTCTGGCCACTGATTTTGATTCAGAGGAGCTGGGGACGTTAGATCACAAAAGACCTGTCTGGTTTGATGAGGAGTCAGACAGTGAAAAAGAAGGAGAAAGGGATGATGAAGGGGCTAGAGAGGGCAGCAGAGCCAGTCAGATCTCCAGCCAGAGTCTCATCTGAGTCAGACGGGGAGGAAATGATGAATGATCCTATTCTAAATGTCAGGGCCAGGAGAATGCTGGGATGCCAGGAGCAGCTGCGCAGATGCAGAAACAGATTCTGAGTCACAGCTGTCAGAAATCAAAGATGCTGCCGCAGAGTTAAAAAGGGAAGGGTTTGCAATAGACATTGTGGGAACTTATCATTCAGTTTTGGGGAGAGACATTGATGCATCATGGTTTCGTTTTGCCTTTGGACATCTTTGAACATTCTGACACTTGAGCAGTGAGTAATTGGCTGACGTAAGCCAGAAAGATTTCTGTTACTGGCTTGAGTGATTAACTCTGACCTCTTGGACTAATAAACTAGCATTGCTCTTGCAGTCGCTGAGGTTTGCAGCCCTTTGTACATAAAGAAACTTTTTGCTTTTTCCTAAGCCTGTGTGTGTGTGTGTGTGTGTGTGTGTGTGTGTGTGTGTGTGTTTGTTTGTATTATTGCCTCGTTTTGGGTCGCCCGGAAGCCAGGCAGAACATTGTATAAATTAAATAATATAAATTACTATATTTTAGATCTGTAATAAAAACACAATAGTATTATTGATTAACATTTTGCAATTTAATAACAATTTTATTAAATTTGTATGCCACCCAACTATGAGTTTATACACTTATTGAGAACAAATTACAAGACGGGTCTTACTGTGGTGTTTTGTTTTGTTTTTAAACCCACATGTGTGCTTTTTATTTTTTCATTCTTAAAATCATCCTTAATTAGAAAAAAATTTACAAACTCTTTTCTTTCACCTCTTTGTATTTGTTTGGCTGCTTTGTACAAGACTTAGATAAAATATTATAGATGCAGTTGAAAATAGTGGCAATAGAAATTATTTAAGCCCTGCCTAGGATATTTATGGCATAATTAATGTGGAACAATTTAGATATGGTTAATTTTTCCATGTAATCACTTGTATATGGCTGGGTGTGATTTTTTTTAGATTGGTGATGACCAATCTAAAAATTGTTTGCCATACTAACTCCTGAAAAATATATCTGCCAATTTATATCTTGCTATATTTTAGTCTCAACATAAATTAAAATTCAGAAATTTGCTTCCTACCATTACTCATATCATATTAATTCAAAATGGCCATCACCACTGTTATGTTTAATTTAGTTATGGCATCCATCCCTCTCATATTATCTGGCTTTAATTTTATTTCTTGTTGCTGTGGTTGTTATTTAATTTATTTTGTACTAAATATATATTATTTTGTACTAAATATATTGTTATGCTCACTACGTGGCAATTGTCTGGCAAATAATTAATATTACATTACAACCCATC
>NC_091956.1:23427163-23434796 GCF_031021105.1 Erythrolamprus reginae | reverse complement strand
CAAAACCTTTGTCAGTTGATTCATGAATATGGACAATTTGCCCACTTGAACTTAAGCATAGACCCAACATGACTTGGTAACATCATTTTTTCTCTGTGTCCCCATAATGTTGCCTTTATCACAGTCTACAAATGAGATAGATTTAAATTAGCTGTACTGGTATTGAAGTAGTCATCCATGGATAACTGAAAGACTGTTAGACTCCATCTTGCATTATCTTTAGGGAAAGAACTGGTGAAAATAAACAATTTGTGGAAGAACTGAGATCAGCAGTGGGTACAGCTATTATCTGTCACTAGAATTTACTATCAACGAATGAAAATGGTTGGTGGACTGTTTCTTTAGCAGTGCAGAAATTCCTATCGTATTTCACTCATAAATTAAATTATAGAAGCTGAATCAATAGATAAAGGAATTGTAATTAAAATATATAACTAAAATAAGAATACTGTATTTAAATATGGAAATACAGTGGTATCTCTACTTGCAAACTTAATTCATTCCGTGACCAGGTTCTTAAGTAGAAAAGTTTATAAGAAAAAAGCAATTTTTTTCCATAGGAATCAATGTAAAAGCAAATAATGCCTGAGGTTGGGGAAACCACAGGGAGGGTGGAGGCCCTGTTTTCCTCCCAGGAGATTCCTAGAGAAGCCACACGGAGGCTTCTCCCCACCTTTTCCGGCCCTTTTTCCTCCCAGGAGATTCCTAGAGAGGCCCCACGGAGGCTTCTCCCTGCCTTTTCCAGCCCTATTTCCTTCCAGGAGATTCCTACAGAGGCCCCATGGAGGCTTCTCTCCACCTTTTCCGGTTACAGTTTCGGAGGTTGAGAAGAGGCAAAAAAAATCTTGAATATCCGGTTCTTATCTAGAAAAGTTTGTAAGTAGAGGCCTTTGTAGATAGTTTTTTTTGAAATAAAAGAAACCAACATCCTTTTTTTCAAAGGAAGTCCTTTCTCCATACAAAGATACAAATAGTAATAATACTACAGCTTGCAAAAGCTTATGCCTTTTAATAAAACGTGTTAGTGACAAAAGGTTGCTACCAGATTGCTTCTGGTTTTTTTACTTTTTTCTTGTGAGATAAGCCCTCTAAAACAGCTGCTGGAAGAACCTGTGAACAATTTTATATTGCTTCCCTGAGCTTACTATGCTCTCGTACCTAAGTAGTTTGCCTGATTTATTCATTAAATTATTTATATAGCTACGTTAGCTATAGCTCTATATCAATTCATATTTAAACTGCAAATTTGGTTGGGCAGACGGTTGGACTAGATGACCTACAACCCAATACTCTGGGGGGGGGGAAACCAGTTCTTCGGGGTATTTTGAAAATAGCATGGCGTAAAATGCCTTGCTGTATGCAACTGCAAGGGAACAAGTGTACCCAACAAATGAAATTTTAAAAAATCAGATGATTTGGTAAATAAAAAATTTAAGGAAAATTGCTGGTTTTGAGGGCAGCAGCAAACAACTGGAAAATCTCAGAATACGGATTTCATAATTAGCATGGTGAATCCACTGTTGGAAAAGGAAATTCCTTACTCATATCAGCAGCATCTGCCTGCAGCTTTGTTTTTTTCATACTATTTATAGGTATTCTGGAAAGTACGTCACTAACTGGTTCCTTATTAGATTAGTATTTGTAGAACTTCTCAGGGAGTTTTCATGTAATTCCAGTAGTTTAAATTATGCTTCTTTTGCAATAGTTCCTAGTGAGTAGCTTTTCCCATCACCTACTGTAAATATATCTGGGTGTACATGTCAAGATGTACCCTTTTGATTTAATTGAAAAGCGAGGCAACTATTAAATTTATGTTTACACTATAATAATAGCATTGTATAAGTTTGACACAGCTATAAGTATCTCTATTAAACCAACATAAAGAAGGATATTATACACTCAGGAATTAACAAGAAGCTTTGATTGGTTCTCTGGCTGTATAATTTTGTTTTTATGGATACATATAAAAACCGAACACCACTCACCCATCATCATTAAATCTCCAGAACTGTAAAGCCTACAAACCTGAAATTTGGCACATATGTTCCCCTTGGCTTCTAGGTGCTCACTAAGAAAGGGTTTTTCAAAATGACCATCAGATTGTTAGTATTTCTTATATACAATATATCAGAATACATACTGATGCTAAGGAGTTAAACATTCTATTCCCCCTCCCCACCTGATAATAACTCTGTTCCAACTGCCAGTAGGCGTGGCCAGCACGTGACTCACCTGACTCATCTCTCTGCAGGCTGGGAGTTTAGACATGCTACTCCATGCTAAGGAGTTAGTAATTCTACTCCCTCTCTCCCACCTGAAAGGGAGAGAAGGGGATAAGATAGGGGAGGTTTCTGTGGAGCAAGACTGAGGGAGAGAAGGGAAAAGGAGAGGTCGACCGTAACTACTCATTAATGTTAAAGATTTAGCTGTCAATTTATCAAGCCCAATCACATAGTTTGAGAGCGACGCTCGGCAACTAGTTCTTCATATCTGTAATCTCTAATTTTTAAAAAATACATTGGAGCAAAGATCACTCATTTCTATACAAATATGCTAATTGTATGCTACAGTATGTGTGATTTTTCCTATGATCCAAAAAGAAATTTACTGCAATAAACCCCAATTAGTAGAAAAGGTTATTCTGTTCCCTGTTTGTTGGTTTGTTTAAAACATTTATATCTTATATCAAACTCTGGGAAGCTCCCAATACTGTAATCTATTTTATTTATATATTTATTTATTTCATTAATTCGATTTCTATGCCGCCCTTCTCCTGAGACTCAGGGCGGCTTACCACAAAGGTAATATAAAAATGTTAGAAATCATTTATATATTTATTTATTTCATTAATTCGATTTCTATGCCGCCCTTCTCCTGAGACTCAGGGCGGCTTACCACAAAGGTAATATAAAAATGTTAGAAATCTACTGTAAGTAAAATTACAATCTAAAAACCCCCATAGTTAAAAGTTCAACAAACAGATTCATACATCACACATCACACATTCATTCATTGGGCGGGGCAAGATATTAAAATTTCAATGGCTAAATTTCTATTACAATAATATTAACAATAAAGCAACACAATGCATAAATATATTAAAATGATCAACATTAAAAAGTATCTGGCATCAAAGTTAAACTTCCAACAGATGATTCCCCCCTCCAAAAACAAATTATTTTCCCCTACCTCATCCTATCCTAGAGATTGCTGGGGGCAGTGGTGGTGGAAAGCCTGGTCTTCAGTACTTTTCAGAAGGCTAGACAAGTAGAGGCCTGCCAAACTTCAGGTCGAAGGGCTGAGCCTGGATTACCACGGAAAAGAAATGTTTCCTGGCTCCCACATGGTGGCCATGCTTCAGGGACGGGACTTGGAATGTGCCCACCTTTTCTGATCTGGTAGGACAGGTACAGCACATGTCCTTAGAGATAGGCAGTCTTGCAGATAACCTGTGCCATGCAGGTCATCTTTAAAGATGGCAATCAGCAGCTTGAATTGCACCCGGAAGTAAACTGGGAACCAGTGCAACACACAAGAAAAGCATTGGATAAGTAAACCTATTGCTATGCCTGCTGCTGCATTCTGGACCAGTTGTAACTTGCTGGTGGTATTCAAGGATATTCAAGCAAATGGAAGAGGACCAGGGGGTGGACTTCAAAATTTTTAGCAAAGGGTTCTTCGCTCGATTGCTGGGTGGACATGGACATGGTGGGCATAGCCTAGTTGGCCTCCTGCACCATGGCAGGGGAGCCTTTTTGCCCTCTTTGGGCTCCAGAAGCTTTCTTCGAGCCTCTGGAAGGGCAAAAGTTGTCTCCCCAGGCTTCAGAGATCTCTAGAGACCGGAAACAGGCCCAAACCGAACTTCCGGTAGGCCTGCTTTTGTCTTCCCCAGGCCTCCGTGTGCACCCTGTACTTACCTTCATCCCCTTGTATGCCAAGTGTATCAGTGGTTATTGAAACGGATGTCCATGTGCTGCTCTATGTTGGTTGAGGCAGGCAGGATTCCCTTAAGTACCATCTGTTGGGGGTCAAGGGAAAGGGAGAGTTTTGCATTCTCTTTCTGCTCAAGATCCCCATGGACAATTGGTGGGCCACTGTGTGACACAGAATGCTGGACTCGATGGGCTTTGGCCTGATCTCACGCCAGGTGGGGGCGCCTGATCGCTGGTAAGCTGGAGTTCTTACACCATTTTGGACAAATGGCAGTCCAGTCTCCTCTTGAAAGTCTCAAGTGTTGGGAGCTCCCACGATCTCCGCAGGCAAGCTGTTCCATTGGTTGATCGCTCTCACCATCATAAAGTTTCTCCTTGTTTCCAGGTTGAATCTCTCCTTGGCCAGCTTCCATCCGTTATTCCTTGTCTGCCCTTCTGGTGCCTTGGAAAACAGTCTGACTAAGGCAGGGGTCATCAAACTTTGCAACTTTAAGACTTTGTGGACTACAACTCCCAGAATTCTCCAGCCAACATAGCTGGGAGTTGAAGTCCACAAGTCTTAAAGTTGCAAAGTTTTAAGACCTCTGGCCTAGTTTATTAAACTGCAGACTAAGTGCTGTTCTTATTTTATCTGTGGGACCAGTTTTGCCCAATAAAGCCACCCCAGGGGAAACACTATTCTTAAACACAGAATGTGCAGTCTTTGGGAAGGCCATAATATCTGCCTTGGAAAATACCTTTCCCCGCTTTTCCCCAGCAGATGGGGAAAAAAATATTGTATATTTTTTTAAAGCCAACTTCAGTGAATCTGGTGGCTTTTCCAAAACAGGCAAGATCTGTGTTTAAGATTAACCCCTCAGTTTCTGCTGGCTGGAAAATGAAATGGGTGACTATGATTTGTAAACAAGTTTATGGAAGTTACTGTCTGGCCTTAAAGCTAAAATTGTCATGGGGTAGTGGGACTTCACGGGGCATGCTCTAACTTTTAAACTAGCCAACAAAAGCTGAACAGATCTTAGTCCCTATCCTGGGGGCGGGGCTTCTGCTGCACTAATCCCAGCGACCAGTTAGGACCCGCAGAGTGGGCCTTCTCTGGGTCCCGTCAACTAAACAATGTCGTTTGGCGGGACCCAGGGGAAGAGCCTTCTCTGTGGCGGCCCCGGCCCTTTGGAACCAACTCCCCCCAGAGATTAGAATTGCCCCCACCCTCCTCGCCTTTCATAAGCTTCTTAAAACCCACCTCTGCTGTCAGGCATGGGGGAACTGAGATATTCTTTACCCCTAGGCCTTTACAATTTACGCATGGTATGTCTGTATGTATGTTTGGTTTTTATAATAAGTTTTTTTTTAGTTATTTTAGTATTGGATTGGACTGTTACATGTTGTTTTTATCATTGTTGTTAGCCGCCCTGAGTCTACGGAGAGGGGCGGCATACAAATCCAATCAATCAATCAATCAATCAATCAATTAATTAATTAATACCTGGATATCTAATACAAATTGAGGATGCCTCTGTGCCTGTGGATGAATCAATGGCCACATCATGAGGACACTATTATTCCATTAGAAACAGTTAGTAAACAGATTAGTAAAATAGGATACTATTTAATGTAATTGCAGTGTAATTGATTCTGATTCTTGATTACCACTTTGGAATGCCATTCATTGATCCTTGATTGCCAGAATTGACTCGATGATTTTGACGAAGTGTAAGGGAGGGAGAAAGAGCAGACATCATAGATAAAGATTAGTTTTTATCATTCACTTTATTGTGCCATCCATTTTATTTTTATTTATTTATTTATTTTTCAAATCTTTTTATTGTTTTATAGATACATATATCACAAGTTGTTTATTCAATTTACAGATCTCTGGAAGCCATAGTATACCCGAATCTGATAGACCCAACCAAGACTATTAAATATAAAGATATCCTACACCCAAATGGGGAACTAAAAACCAAACAAGAATTGGAATTACAAAATTACAGGATTGATGAGTGGACATACATGCAAATAAAATCCAGATTTAATAAGGATAAGCAAACACCAGGTATAGCAAATTCCACCCAAACTCTGGACAAGATCTTAACAGGATGTGAGGAAAAACAGATAACTAAATTATATCAGAATTTACTAGAGCAGGAGAACAAAAAAGAGATGATTAAAAATCCAATGGTAGCCTGGGAGAAAAACATACAAAGAGAAATTCATATAGCAGAATGGGAAAAAACATGGAATGCAATAACTAAAATCACTTTATCATCAGCCTATAAAGAAAACTATTACAAATTGTTTTACAGGTGGTATTTACCACCGGCGAGATTAGCCAAAATTTACCCAGCACTACAAAACATATGCTGGAAATGTAATAAAGAAAAAGGTACTTTCTTCCATATGTGGTGGTCCTGCCCTAAAATTCAAAAAAACTGGGAAACAATTCACAAATGGTTAAAGGAAATTACAAAGGAGGGAATGGAATAATCTCCCGAGGGCATGCTTCTCGGAATTTGGAAAAGATCATACTCTAAACCAGTGATTTTCAACCTTTTTTGAGCCGCGGCACATTTTTTACATTTACAAAATCCTGGGGCACACCACCAACCAAAATGACACAAAATGACACCCTAAGACACTCTCCTCTCTTTTTCCACCCCTGTTTTCTCCCCACCCTTGTGTGTGTGTGTGTGTATACACACACTCTTGAACCATTTCCAAAAACAGGTGAGGGCTGGGTTTTTTTCTCTCTTATTCTTTGGGTGCTTTTTATCATATGCTTTAAATCAAGAGTCACTTCTCTCTCTCTTTTGTTTCTCTCTCTTTCCTCTCATTCTCTGTCTCAATCATTTTCTCATTTCTCTTTTTTCCTCCCCTTTTTGCTCAATTGTCTCTCTCCCTTCCTCTCCTTCTCTCTCTCGCTCGTTTTTTCTCTCTCTCTCTCGCTTTTTCTCTCTCTCTCTTGCTCTCTCTCTCTCTCTTGCCTTCTTTCTCTCTTTCTCTTTTCTTTCTCTCTTGCTTTCTCTCTTTCTCTCTTTCTTTCTCTCTCTCTCTCTCTCTCACTCTCTCAACAAAAAGTTGTGAGACCAGAACCTGAGCTTCCTTCTTCGCGGCACACCTGACCATGTCTCGCGGCACACTAGTGTGCCATGGCACACTGGTTGAAAAACACTGCTCTAAACAAACTCTGTTCCTATTGACTCACATAAACACAGCGACAAGAATCGCCATAGCGCAAACATGGAGGAATGATCAGACTCCCAATGTAAATTTAATAATAGACAAGATATATACATGTGCAGAAATGGACGAGATGACAAACCTACTTAAGGGAAACAGAATTAACGAATCCAAACATATGTGGAGCAATTGGCACGAATGGATTCAAAAGAAAATATTTATATAACTTTTTACAAAATAGCAGTACAAACCCCAAAAAATTAAAAATACCATCTGAATGTTCTTATCTTGTTTGATATTGCATAGTATTAAGACAATATTATTTATATAACTGTAACAGGTTAAAAAAAAAAAAGCTGGATAAGATCTGTAAATTGTGCCATCCATTTTAAACACTGTCCAGGAAGAAATGACAAACGAGCCAATTAAACTTAAATGTTCTTAAAACCTCTGGTCTACAGTCATAAATGGATTACAATTGTTTAATAAAATATTATGTTGTTAAAATAATATTCTGATTTTCT